>NC_133327.1:320181859-320481859 GCF_042186555.1 Aquarana catesbeiana | reverse complement strand
TCAGCTCATACGAAATGTAAAGGATATTGCAAGTCTCAACAGTATATGCCATACAAAAAAAGAAAATTATTTCTACAATTACAGAACAGCTCTGGTCCAAATGCAACTGTCACTGGGACACTGCCTTTGATTTTGAAGGAAGCTAGAGCTTGAAACAGATAGTGAACGTGATCATTTACCTAAGGATAAAACTTTGATTAATTTTGTTTGTAAGTTGCATGAAATAAAGCAAACATTAGAAAGTGAATGAGGGTGCCAATAAAGTAAGGTCATTTTAACAGACACTTCAATTACAGAAAGACACCGGTAGTTTAATCACTCTTTAGCGCAGACTCCAGCAAAACAATCCCAGGTTCGCTTATCGGATTTAGAGAATACATAGAAATTACACTGGGGTCTCACTTCCCCTATTTTATATTACATTTATTTTGCATCATGGAAAATGTAGGGGAAAGACTATAAAAGGAATTCTGAAATCTTCTCCAAACCAATTTCCCAGCCCTCCCACCAACCAGCTAATCAAAAAGATGCTTTTACATCCTATTTAGCAGAATCTGCATTCATAAGACCATCCTCAGTGCTCTCTTTGCCATTCTCCTGACCAGTCTTGTCATAGCTCCCTCATGACATCACATTGCTGTTCCTTTAAAACTAAAAGGACTCTGTAAACCCAGTTATTGGCCAACTGCCTATAGGAGCTGCCCACACAGATGTAAGCACTCCACAAAGGACCCACCCCTACCCCACAAGAGTGGAGAATTGGCCTCGGTTATCTTCCCTTTTTTTTTTTACATAAAAAAGGTGCAATTGGCTAGAGGCAGGTGGAGTTGGAGGAAATGGCATTTCTTTTCAATGACCAGAGGTAAACCTTAATTATAGTATATTCATCTACTGCTGTACATGTTTTAACCAACCAAATCCTGTTTAATATTTGGATATCATTCTCTTCAGTATGGTCTTTACACACATGAAAGACTTAAAGCTTGACTGCTGAGAACTAAAATGTCCTTACATTTAAGTTAATATATGGTTGGCTTTAAGGATCGCTTGTGGTATGAACTTGTGACCCTACGCTACCATATCTTAGTAGGATAGTTGGCCAAGCATCTGACAGATGACAAAAATGAGGGCTTGTAGAAAAAATGAAGAATTTAGAATGCATGCGGGGAGTTGCTTTCATAAGGGTTCAATATATTTTCAAATGTGTTAATAAACAAGTCATCTGTTCAACAGTTTCTGGATAAAATACATGGCACCAAAAGGCATATAAACATTGTATTTCAGCCCAATCTGGCTTCCAAATTGTTTATTAATTTGTCATTTGACCATGTGCATGGAGAAAGCATTCTAATGGAATTTACACTGCTCACATATGTTGGACAAACTGGTTTGTATTAATCTAGAGTTTATACTAATACTTCTGCAATCTAACATTTAGGAGTACTAAATACCATTAACACTTAAAGAGGTTGTAAACCTCCATGCAGTATTTATACCTATACAGTAGGCAAGCCTAGAATACAGCTTACCTATAGGTACTGTAAATATCTTCAGGAGTAAGTGCCCTGACTGACAGCTCCCGCGCGCATGCCCCGGAAGGAAGATGAGCGAAGATGGATGCGGCATGCAGCGGGGACGGCGCGGGCTTCGTTTGCAGGTAAGTGCTCATAATGTTATGGATAATGAATAATTTTCAGGAAAGGGGAAACTTTTTTTTGGAAGAGTTTACTTCCGCTCTAATAATACTTTGCAATATAGCTATGTACCCTAACCCGACACCTGATGGCTGTGATAGCCTTTGTTTGGCTATCATAGTTACTTAGATGAGGTTGAAAAAAGACACAAGTCTATCAAGTCCAACCTATGTGTGTGATATGTCAGTATTACATTGTATATCCCTGTATGTTGCGGTCGTTCAGATGCTTATCTAATAGTTTTTTGAAACTATCAATGCCGCCCGCTGAAACAACCACCTGTGGAAGGGAATTCCACATCCTTGCCTCTCTTACAGTAAAAAAGCCTCTACGCAGTTTAAGGTTAAACCTCTTTTCTTCTAATTTTAATGAGTGGCCACGTGACTTATTAACCTTCCTTCTGCAAAAAAGTTTTATCCCTATTGTGGGGTCACCAGTATGGTATTTGTACAATGAAATCATATTCCCTCTCAATCGTCCTTTTTCCAGAGAATAAGTTCAGTGCTCGCACCCTTTCTTCATAACTAATATCCTTATTTATTATTAGCTTTGTTGCCCTTCTCTGTACTCGCTCCATTTCCAGCACATCTTTTGAGGACTGGTGCCCAGAACTGGACAGCATACTCCAGGTGAGGCCGGACCAAAGTCTTATAGAGTGGGAGAATTATCGCTTTATCCCTGGAGTTAATCCCCTTTTTAATGCGTGCCAATATTCTGTTTGCTTTGTTAGCAGCAGCTTGTCATTGCATGCCATTGCTGAGCCCATCATCTACTAGGACCCCCCAGGTCCTTTTCCATCTTGGATTCCCCAAGAGGTTCACCCGCTAGTGAGTAGATTGCATTCATATTTTTGCCACCCAAATGCATTATTTACATTTTTCTACATTAAACTTCATTTGCCAAGTAGTTGCCCACCCCATTAATTTGTTCAGATCTTCTTGCAAGGTTTCCACATCCTGCGGAGAAGTTATTGTCCTGCTGAGCTTAGTGTCATCTGCAAATACAAAGATTGAACTGTTTACCCCATCCTCCAGGTCGTTTATGAACAAATTAAACAGGATTGGTCCCAGGACAGAACCCTGGTGGAGCCCACTTTCCACCCCTGACCATTTACCACCACCCTCTGAACTCTCCCTTGTAGCCAGTTTTCAATCCATGTACTCCCCCAATGGTCCACGCCAACGGACCTTACTTTGTACAGTAAACATTTATGAGGAACTAAAAATACACAAATACAGCGTTCACAAAGACCCATCATAAGTGAAAACAACAAAAACAAAGTCCATAAAAAACTGTGAAAATGCTTCACATCTGGTGCGCAACAAGTACAAAGAAAATGTTGCAGAAAAACTTTCTGAGGCGTACCAAGACACCCCCACATGTGTCCCCACTCACCAGATCACGACGAAAACCCAGCTTTTCAGTCTGGTGGTCCCCACTCACCAGATCACGACACCCAGCTTTTCAGTCTGGTGGTCAATACAGACTTATAACGATAACCAAAGGATGTCCACAGGATGGCAGATTCAATGATGTGACATGATGATAAGTAACCAAACATAAGTTAAAAAAAAGCATGAAATTTGAGAGGACTACAGCAAACACCGTGAATGGAGTTCTTTCCACGAGACCGGAAGTGATGTCAGTCGTGCCGGAAGTTGCGTTGCATCAATGCATTTTGCCCCCCCACAGGGCGTCATCTTCAGGTCCTTTCTGTCACACCGTATTTGCACAGCGGTCTTAGCGTACTTTTTTTGGAAAAAATACACTTTTGAATTAAAAAAATAAGACAACAGTAAAGTTAGCCCAATTTTTTTTATATTGTGAAAGATAATGTTACGTTGAGTAAATTCATACCCAACATGTCACTCTTCAAAACTGCGCCTGCTCGTGGAATGGCGACAAACTTTTACCCTTAAAAATCTCCATAGGCGAAGTTTAAAAAAATTCTACAGGTTACAGAGGAGGTCTAGGACTAAAATTATTGCTCTCACTCTACCAAATGCAGCGATACCTTACATGTGTGGTTTGAACACCGTTTTCATATGCGGGCGCTAGTCACATATGCGTTCGCTTCTGCATGCGAGCTCGTCTGGACGGGGCGCTTTTAAAAATTTTTTTTTTTAAATTTATTTTACTTTTTTTTAAAAACATTTTTACACTGTTTAAAAAAAAGGCCCTTTAAGAGCTATGGGCGGAAGTGACGTTTTGACTTCGCAATGCTATGGAGACGGGTGGAGGCTATCTTCCCCTCACTCGTCTCTATGCACAGCCACAGGAAGGATCCAATCGCCTCCACCGCTGTCAACAGCTTCGGTAAGCGGTGGAGGGCAGGGAGCGTGTCGGGAGGGGGGCCCTCTCCCGCCGCCGATAAAAGTGATCTTGCGGCGAATCCGCCGCAGAGACCACTTTTATCTTAAACCGAACCGCTCACTGAAGAAGAGGATACCGGGGTTATGGCAGCTAGCTGCTGCCATAACAACGATATCCTCCTTCAAAGTGCCGACGTATAACGACGGTGGGCAGTCCAGAATTGGTTAACACTGTACAAATCAGAGCTTAGGAGATATGAAAATTTATAATCGTCCCACCAAAAAAGAAAAGAGTGTAGGATGCCAGCTGCTGGAACCCTTTATTCTCCAAAAAGGTCTTAAAACGATAGTTTATTCCCACATGTGCAAAGTTTCTTAATCAACAAACCTCTTCAAGTGATCTTCTCACCAATATCTTTAAATGCTCAGCAGATAGTAAGACCCCTCTTTTATAATGGGTCAAATCACACTTGTGCTCAACAACAAATCAAGTGTTGCTCTCTCTTCTTCCTTCCACTGCTTGTCATGCCTTTTGTGCAATAATTCCTCAAAGACAAATCAAAACAAAACAAAAACCATCAGAGAGCGATACTATTAAACCAAAACTGTGCTCCCTACTCTTACTTTATCGTGCTCAAATAAACATGTAGTGATCTCACACTCATACCATCCAAACAAAATCTTCCACCACCAGGTGCCCTCTCATGCAATGGAGCCTCTCCAAAGCCTTGCGACCATGAATCAATTTATAATGCATTCAATCTCCACTCTCCTCTGCTATCTTCTCCAGAGTCACCAATCCACCTTAAAAAAAGGGCTTCCAATGGTGTAGCATTTTCAAGCAAAAACATATATTTTCCAATATGCTTACACATACAAGGGAAAGATCCCACATCTATTCAAGGATTATAAGCAGATGTCCAGCGTACCCCACCCCACTACATCAGATGTCAAAAACCGCTGCACCAACAGAAGTCAAGAGTCCTCCACACTCCCTTACATGACAGTGCACCCCCTTTATGCTGCTGCAGGAAAGAAGCTGGGAACATAGCTGGTAAGCAAAAAGTTCAGGGTCTGGAGGAGGACCAGAGGAGGGCTGGATCTGTAGGAGTTCTGTTCTCCTCTCTGCTGCCGACTGCTGAGACAAGGTGGGGGCAGAGATGAAGGGGTGTCGCAGCTGTAGGAGAGGTGCCAGGGTCACAGGAAATGGCCTGCAGGGCCAGATTCAGCACGCTGGCCTTGTGACACATGTGCTGTAGTGCTTCTACATCTAAATTAGCAAGGAACACATCAATTATAGTGGTTCTCAATCTCAGTCCTCAAGTACCCCCAACGGGCCATGTTTTCAGGTTTTCCTTCACTTTGCACAGCTGCTTTGAATCAATATCAATGACAAGGTATTGATAAGAGCTATTTTATCCAAGGGAAGTTCCCAAAACATGGCCCGTTGGGGGTACTTGAGGACTGAGGTTGAGAACCACTGCTCTAAGATCTTCTAGTTATATGTACAGTCCCTTGTATCCTCAATATACAAGGTAAGGGACTATACAAGTAGTCTTAATATTGTATCAACATATTTCTAGTGATCACAGTGAGATTTGGATTCCCAGGTACAATTGGGCTACTTTTGATTGTTGTTCATGTAAACAGGCAACAAAAAGTTGCTATGGTTGGATCCTTACTTTATATAAATTACATTCTTCTTTTAAGAGTAATTTTATTTGCAATGCCTTAGTCAATATTGCATAAAGTTCTTGTAAACATATGTGTTGAATCTGTTCTTAAGATTTCATAGATTCTAGAATATAAAAGGCAAATCCTGCATCTTTACAGGCTGGTTTTATTACCAATTCTTTATTGCTTTGCAGTTCTTTCAAAGCCTTTATGTTAAATGTTGTTGTTTCTTTTTCCTTTTCCCACACCAAACTCATTCACCCTCTACTAATTTAGTGAAAAGTGGTCTACTTCTTTTATGAGAAAATTGTGGTGTGCATACAGTATATGAAGGTTTGCAAAAGGCCCTTTAACCGCTGAGGGAGAATACCTGTATATTTCAACTTTGCAAGAATTCCAATAATCTCAAGTTCTTTTGTGATGTCAACAAAGGCCCTTTCCCTTATTTTTCTTCTTATTTTTTTAAAGATATAATTATTGAGTTTAAAGAGAGACATACAAAAAATAAACCCAATATGTGGTAGAGAGAAAAAAAAACACTGTACAAAAAAAAACAAGACTTGTGTAATTGTCTCACACGTCTCCTGTGATCATTCAACATACAAGTTATATGGAGTCACACAGACATCATAACATGAGCAAACTTAGCATTTGTTAGAAAGGGGTATATTGCCAGCACAAGTATAGAGGGTGCCAGCTGATTACACCGATACAGGGGTTAGAGTCAAAGGACTAGCTATCCACTTGCCCCAGATTTTATGAAATGTTTTAACTCTTTTCCGAAGCTCGAAGGTGAGTTTATAGAGAGGTAGGGAGTCATTGACCAATTTCAGCCAGAGAGATCTTGTTGGGGATAGCGATACCATCCATGACATCTATGTGGGAACAAATGAAAACTTTCTCCAGAGTCTCTCATTATCTGATGTTATTACAAATGCGGGCATATACAAGATTTTAAATTATCACCTTCTTTGATGAAACTTAATTTCAGTCTAGTTCCTCTTCATGTTTTTAGTCTGTATCTAATCCTGGTTGAGTTTATTTGCCTCTGCCTACTTTTGTTCTAGTGTATGCCCACTGTTCCCAGTTTCTGAAAATATGGTGTGGTTGGGATAAAAAAGTTTTTGGAAGAATTTAGAAAGAGTGATGAGCAAAAGTAGAGTACTAGCAGATTAAAAATAAGACTGCATATAGTAATATAAAAGAATTGATGTATTCGGAAGGAAAGAGGAAGTATGCAGATACAGTGATATACTAAAGCTGAGCTTTTAGGATATAGAAACTTCTCCCTCACCTTGTAGCAATTGAACATGTGTAGATATAATTATAATATTCTTTATAGAAGGTAGGTTTAGTCCTCATGCACACGGACGTTTTTACAGCTGCTTTTTTGAGCTTTTTTTGCAGCTTAAAAAGGCCTGTCTATGTTAGTCTATGGCTTCATGCCCACCTAGGCGTTTTTGAGCTGCAAGTGGCATAGGCGTTTTTAAGCTGTAAAAAAAACCCAGGACCAGTGGGTTCTGAGAGACGTTTTTCAGCTGTAAAAACGCTCTAACGCTAAAAAACACTCAAAAACGTCATTCACCAACGTTTTTTAGCGTTTTTGATCCATTGAAAAAAAAAAAAAAAAAAAAAAAATTTGAAAAAAAAAACGCTCAAAAACGCTAACGCGGAAAAACGCTCAAAAACGCTATTGCAAAAACGCTGAAAAACGCTGAAAAAAGTTAAAAAAAAATCACTGCAAAGATACTGGCGTTTTCATAACGTTTTTTTAACAGCCTGTGTGCATGAGGGCTTAATATAGAAACCACTTCTAGAAGGAAATTGAGTGTTTTAAAAAAAAAAAAAAAAAAAAAAAAAGATAACATTACAATAACTTGTAAGCGTTCTAATAACAGAGTAAATAGCTGAGTGTATGGGATTATTACGGTGCCAAAAATGCAGCAATACAATTTTATAAAAATAATTAAATTTATTACAAAAAGTTAAATATACAATTCATACAGGGTGCAGGGTACAAAATGGAGCATAGGCAGATCATTACAACCAGTTGATGGAAATAGTTGAAATATCCCTACTAGTGTCGCCAAAACATTGGCTTCCTCAGGGGATAAAATAGGTTGTTCTACAGAAAAAAAATCTTTTATTAGTATAACAAATTGTAAATAGCGAATATCACAAAACGACTGTAGAGAGATTAGACAAGTGCAGTCTCCCCCATCCAATTAATCCCAACCAACAAGGTGGATGGTCCTTTTTGCTCTATGATGTATCGTAACAAAGTACACAAAAGCTGGTCCACATTGCTGTGTGGAGCAACAATAACTTAACGGTGTAACATTACTCAAGGCGAAGTATAAGTAATCAACCATAATTGCCAAGAGGGAAAGGAAGTAAATAGTAGGAATAGTAAAAAGTGATCGACCATGTGGGACATTTTCATGTGAATAAGCACCCAAGTACCAGATAGTCTGTAATTCTGAGTTATCATCCAAAATCAAGCCAGTCAGTTTTTAAAGGTTAGACATACTGCCTTCATTTCGGTCAACACTAATGGTAGTGTATTCCTGAGACTATTTGAAGGAAAACCATGGTTGGCATGTTTTATGGAACTTCTCTACCTGGTCACAGGATTGTGCTAGGGTCAACTCTATTTCACATATGTCCGTTACTTTATGCAACCAGTCTTGTATTGAAGCAACCTGGTGGGAATTCTAGTGGACCATGAGTGCCAGGTTGTTAAATCTTTATAGTTTTAAGCAAAGGTGGGAAATTACGATCGTAAATCAACAATAGTTGTGGAGTTAACCATGCACCTAAATATTTCAATTCTCAGGGGTCCCATTTAAAAGGGGAGTTCTCTTTGGTTGATCGGAGAATGATGTCAGGTAAAGAAACATTCATGGCTTCAGATTTGGAATAATGTATCTTCAAATTTGATATATATCCATAGTGTGTGAATGCTTTTGTCAAATTAGGGAGTGTACTGTGTGGTCTGGTGAGAAAAAAATAATAGTCAGCATAGGCAGCTGTCTTAAACTCTCTGTCCAGAACTCTGAAACCGCTTATTGGGGT
Source organism: Aquarana catesbeiana (assembly GCF_042186555.1). Lineage (NCBI taxonomy): Eukaryota > Metazoa > Chordata > Amphibia > Anura > Ranidae > Aquarana > Aquarana catesbeiana. Next base: position 320,473,104 of record NC_133327.1, on the reverse strand, counting down.
GTCCGCCTTGATTGTTCTAATAAAGGGTTCTAAGGAGAGGATAAACAGCAGGGGAGTCAACTGTCATCCCTGTCACGTTCCATTTGTTATATGGACCTTCTCAGAGAGAGCACCGTTAACTGGTAGATGGATTTTGGTAGAGAGCCGCGATCCAAGCCAACATATGCGAGCCCAATCCTACATGTCAGCAAACAGGCATCATGTAATCCTATGATACACGATCAAAGGCATTCTCCACATGCATGGACAGGAGAAGGCCCTCGATATGTCACATACCAGCTGCAAGGATTAAGAGAAGGGATTTGGTCACATTGTATTTGGCTTCTTTAGCAGGCAAAAAAAAAAACGACTTGTTCTGGGCCGATAAGCTCATGCAGAAAGGGTCTCAACCTGTTGGCAAGTATCTTTGCAAATAACTTGACATCTACGTTTAGGAGAGATACTGGGCGGTAACGTGCACATCTGAGGGATCTTTATCAGGTTTTGGGATGACCATTATAAAAGCTGAAAGGAAGTCTGGAGTAACCTCCCTAGGTTGGGACAGAACGTTCAAGGCTTTTGCAAGTGGAGCTGTTATGATGTTTACAAAAGTTTTGTATAGATGGAGGTAAATCCATGCAGGCCTGGACTTTTACCCGATTTTCAGTGTTTAATGGCATGTCTAATTTATGAAGATTCAATCTTGCCTTCCAGAAGGGCGGCATCCAGGTCACCTAGAACAGGGAAACCATTCTTGTCTAGATAGTCTTGGATAATCTGTGTCCTATCTCCACTCATGTCTGGATGTCTATGCTGTGGCGGTAAATTGTAAAAGGTTTGTGTAAAAGCTATGGAAATGGTTAGCAATCACTTCAGTGGTGACATCTATGGTGCCATTAGGCTGTTTTATGCCCATGATGTTCTTGTTTGAGGTATGTCCCCTCATGGCCCTAGCTAGGAGTCTACCTGTTTTATCACTGGATTCGTAATAAACTTTCCTTTTAAAAAGAACAGGAATCGATATGTTCTAGTTTCCATAATCTGTTGCAGTATCTTCCTAGTTTCCAAGCGCTCTCTAGCTGTTTGGACAGACGATTGCTTATGCAATGTTTCTAGCCTATTGATGCGGTCAGTGAGGAATTTAATTTGCCTCTCTCGTTCCCTTTTGCGCTGAGCACCCATCCTAATCAGTTCACTCCTAAGGGTGCATTTATGTGCTTCCCATATTGCTAAGGAGTCCATGTCTGGTGTGTCGTTATGGTTAAAAAATTCCGTGAGGTGGTGAGTTTGGGCAACAGGGTAGGGTCAGTTAGTAAGGCGGAGTTCAGTCTCCACGTCTGGGATCTAGGGGGAGTATTCATTGAGTCAAGTGTTAAGGAGATTGACAAATTATCTAAGATTGAATACCTACGTGTGCATCTATGAGTACAGGTAGGTTACATTGCGTGATAAAGAGGTAGTCTAGGCAGGCGTACCTGTCATCTGGGTTTGAATAGAACGTGAAATTGTGACCGCCCGGACTGTGAAAGCACCATGAGTCTATAAAATGGAGGGATTGTAGGAGGGATTTGAATTTTTTGAGAACTTGATGAGATGCATGCCTTACTGTTGGAGGTATCGACCAGAGGGGTTTAGGAGGGTGTTAAAAACCCCTGCCAGTATAATGCATCCTGATGCAAACCCCTGTAATTTCTGGACAACACGCCTACAGAATGTCAAGTGTGCTGTGTTTGGGAAGTATACATTCGCCAATGTCACTGGAGCCCCGCCATATGTTCCCTTCGAGAACACAAATCGACCGTCTGGGTCTATCAATTGTTCTGACAGTTTAAAGGTACCATCCTTACTTACCAAAATCGACACGCCTTTCGATCTAGAGTGATCATTAGTTGCATGAAATGCCCTGATGAATAATGAATCGGTAAGTCTGGGCACATGGTGGGTTTTAAAATGGGTTTCTTGTAGGAACACAAAATGTGACCTATCTTTAAGTTCCCATAGGAGTGTAGAGCGCTTCTCAGGGACATTCAAACCTCTTATGTTGTGTGAGATGACTGTAGGGCCACACCCTAAGGATGAGTATGCCATCCGGGAGATTGAGGAAAGTACTGATGCAGACTCAGTAAAACAAACTAATAATCGCTAGTTAATAAAGGAAAAGAATTGCGCTAGGTGCGTAAAAAAAGAAAAAATTATATATAGAGACGTGAAAAGAGTCCTGCTGCTGAGCACTATAACCCCAATATGAGGGCACAGAAGATAGATATAAAATGGACATGACAGACAAAATTATAAATAGTGGTAAATCAATAAATCAAATAACCAACAACGGTGAACAGCATCCAGAGAATCAATATCAAATCAACTGGTATATATTAAATCAATTAGGTGCTCATAAAATGTTGCAAGAACATAATAAAATATAAAACATGGTGAAAAAATAGTTCATATGGTAAAAGTGAAGGTGAAATAAAGTCCAAAATTTATGGTGTCCAATGCAGGACCCGGGGACAGTCTTCCACCTCTAGTGCCGCCCATCACCTGGTAATAAAGTAATGGAGGCTTACTGGAAAGCCTGTGACCACCCTTATTCAGGTGGGTCAAAACAGGCTTAGTAGAGATATGGACCACAGGGGATGTCCTGCAGGAGACACTGCTGAAAAGACCACCAACCTCCTTCATGGACAGCTAGTCAACGGCAACTTGGAGCACTTGACAAGATGTAGTCCCAAGATCACTTCACATAGGGCAATCAATGTATGCTTCCACGAATCCAGCGAAGGTGAGCCATAAATACCAAAAGAAAAAAGACCCCACTAGTGCAGAAAATCGTTGGCTGGTTTATTGAAGTTTAAAAGCATAAACATATAGTTTATAGCAGGGACAGTGTGAGAAAAAACCACCGCCGTTTAAAATAAAATCGCGCATGCGCGATGCGTGTTCGCGTTGTGACCCTACGGCCGTTTCGTCACAACTGATGTCATCAGGGGTACGCAACAGCGCACGCGCCTTATAAGCCCAAGCGGCGCATTGAGAAACGCCACGATTGGCTAACCAAAAGCAAAACTAAAAACCTGATTGGTCACAATGGACATGACTCCAATCTCATAGGGTAATGAATAAAAAGCAGGGGAAAGGGGCCTGTCTGATTAACATAGAAATAGCTTTCCTGACAGCTAAAAGACAGCCAGGGCAATATACATATAAAAGATTGGAAAGATGTTAACTGTGACCAGCGCCATCTAGTGGATTTTTAAAAGGTGATACCCAAAATACAAAATATAAAATCAATACTTTCAAAGAGAATGTAATAAATATAAAATAAAAAAATATATATAGCATAACAATTGGCAAATATAACATTCCAATAAATACAGAAGAAGAAGCTAATAATTTAAAATCATACTACCAAAAAAAAAAAAAAATCGAAAACAAATTCAAAACAAAAACAAAAGCAGAGAGGGATACTCCAAAATACATTCCAAAATTTGATGAGGAAATTTTTGGGACACGAAAATGCCTGATGTCTTCCCAAAATTTGATAAAAAATTGGGACGAAGGAATCCCTGATATCAATAAGGTGCAAAAAAAGTGTGGGTATAGGGTGTGGAATTACCATAACAATTTTTTCCTACAACCACTGGTGATGGGCACACCCTCTTTCCTTAAGGACACTAAACACATCCTTAACTTATTGAGTCAAATCGAGTGGAAAGCTACATACATGCTAGTGACAGCTGATGTTGCATCACTTTATACGTCGATATCTCACAAGTTGGGGCATGATGCAGTGCGACACTTTCTCTATCGAGACTCCAATATAACCACCACGCAATGCAATTTCGTGATGGAGCTATTGGACTTCTCGATGGCCCATAACCATTTTTGGCACAATGGTGCGCATTACTTACAAATAAAGGGAGTAGCCATGGGAGCTAAATTTGCTCCCAGCATGGCCAATCTCTTTATGGCCAAGTGGGAGGAGGATGTGGTTCTACATGACAGGCCATCTCAACTTGTCATGTGGAGAAGATTTATAGATGACGTCCTGTTTATATGGGACGGCGACTCTGAATCTGTGGCCACCTTCCTATCTTTTCCTAACAGTAATGATAGGGGTATAGCTCTCACCTATGAAGCCAGCCCGATCCAGATTCATTTTTTGGATCTGGTTATTTCTATTGTCGATGGCAGGATTACCACATCCACTTTTTTCAAACCAACTGACAAACAGTTTCATTCCACTTGATTCCTGTCACCATCGCTCTTGGTTGTCTGCTGTCCCCAAGGGCCAATTTTTGCGCCTAAGGCAGAATTGCTCCGATTTGAATGAGTTCCTTAGGGAGGCCTCAACTCTGAAATCTAGATTTCTGAGTAAAGGCTACGATAATGCAGCCCTGGAGGTAGGGAATAGGGACCGTAAGGACCTATGGGGAGACAAACCCCCTCAGGTTGAAAACAGGAGGATTTTGGACTGGCCTTCCTCACAACTTATTTCAGTCAGCATTGGGCTATCAAAAGAATTATTAAAAAACACTGGCTGGTCATTAAAAATGACCGGATCCTTGGACCCCTATTATCTGATAAACCCTGTGTCTTATTTAGGGGAGCTACCAGCTTTAGACATATATTGGCACCCAATGTTCCAGATACACCCACACACTTAACTTTTTTTGGGGACTTAAAAGGTTTTTCTCCTTGCAGGAGGTGCAAGGTCTGCAGGGTGAATGCGTTACGTGAAAGGAGATTGACCGAATTTACATCGGAGGGTACAGGTGTTACTTACTCTATTGAGTCACTGCACCACTAAATGCGTCGTGTACCTCCTTAGGTGTCCATGTGGATTGGAATATGTGGGACAAACTATTAGGATGTTGCATGTTAGGTTGGGTGAACATATCACCAACATAAGGCAAGGCTTCGACAAGCATAGTGTCTCTAGACACTATGATCTTGTGCACAATAGAGACCCTAAAGAACCATTTTTATTGGTACAGAAAAGTATGTCCCCCATTGGCGTGGCAGTAATGACAAGAGAACCATTTCCAGATCAGAAACGAACTGGATCTATAAGCTTGGCTCTCATGCCCCTAATGGCCTGAACATAGAGTGGGATATCAATTGTTTTATTAACCACTTGACAACTGGGCACTTAAACCCCCTTCCTAACCAGACCAATTTTCAGCTTTTGGTGCTCTCACATTTTGAATGACAATTACTCAGTCATGCAACACTGTATCTATATGAAATTTTTGTCCTTTTTTCACACAAATAGAGCTTTCTTTTGGTGGTATTTAGTCACCGCTGTGTTCTTTATTTTTTGCGCTATAAAAGAAAAAAGGCCGAAAAATCTGTAAAAAAATACATTTTTCTTCATTTCTGTTATAATATTTTGCAAATTAGTAATTTGTCTTCATATATTTTGGCCAAAATTTATACCGCTACATATCTTTGGTAAAAATAACCCAAATCGGTGGATATTATTTGGTCTTTGTGAAAGTTATAGAGTCCAAAAGCTATGTTGCGAATATCTGAAAATTGATCACACCTGAAGTACTGACGGCCTATCTAATTTTTTGAGACCCTAACATGCCAGAAAAGTACAAATACCCCCCAAATGACCCCTTTTTGGAAAGAAGACATTCCAAGGTATTTAGAAAGATGCATGGTGAGTTTTTTGAAGTTGTCATTTTTTCCCACAATTCTTTGCAAAATCAATATTTTTTTTTTACTTTTTTTTTTACTTTTTTTTTCCACAAAATGGTCATATTAGCAGGTTATTTCTCACACACCGCATATGCATACCACAAATTACACCCCAAAACACATTCTGCTATTACTTCCGAGTACGGCGATACCACATGTGTGAGACTTTTACACAGCCTGGCCACATACAGAGTCCCAACATGCAGGGGAGCACCTTCAGGCATTCTGGAGTGCCCAGGCCAATTCTGACATTTCTTTCCTACATGTAAAAATCATCATTTAATTGCTAGAAAATTACATAGAACCCCAAAACATTATATTTGTTTTTTAGCAAAGACCCTAGAGAATACAATGGCGGTTGTTGCAACTTTTTATGTCGCACGGTATTTGCGCAGCAATTTTTTTAACGCTTTTTTTGGAAAAAAAATTGTTTTGTGCTTTACAAAAACCAAAACAGTAAAGTTAGCCCAATGTTTTTGCATAATGTGAAAGATGAAGTTACGCCGAGTAAATAGATACCCAACATGTCACCTTTCAAAATTGCACGCGCTTGTGGAATGGCGCCAAACTTTGCTACTCAAAAATCCCCATAGGCGACGCTTTAAAATTTTTTACTGGTTACATGTTTTGAGTTACAGAGGAGGTCTAGGGCCAAAATTATTGCTCTCGCTCTACCGATTGCAGCGATACCTCACATGTGTGGTTTGAACACCGTTTTCATATGTGGGCGGGACTTACGTATGCGTTCGCTTCTGCATAGGAGCACACAGGGACAGGGGCGCTTTAAAAATTTTTTTTTTTTTTATTGTTCATTTTACTTTATTTATTTTCGTTTGATGCTTCTTTCCCAAAAAAAAATTTTGACCACTTTTATTCCTATTACAAGGAATGTAAACATCCTTGTAATAGGAATATGGCATGACAGGTCCTCTTTATAGTGAGATATGGGGTCAATAAGACCCCACATCTCACCTCTAGGCTGGGAAGCCTGAAATTTAAAAAAAAAAAAAAAAAAAAACGATCCTGGCTTCGATCGTAGCGGTGAGTCGGTAGAAGTGCGGGAGGGGGGGACATCCCCTCTCGCCTCCCGTAAGAACGATCAAGCAGTGGAACAGCCACTATAATCGTTCTTATGGTGTAGGGAATCGCTGGCTGAAAAAGCTGATATCTGAATGATACCTGTAGCTGCAGGCATCATTCAGATATCCCCGCACAAAGTTAAGGACGTTGTATGACGGCCGGCGGGCGGGAAGTGGTTAAAACACATTTTTTTTTTTAACACAAAGTTGTCCATTTATACAATATTTCTACCACATAACATGTACATACCAAAAATGACACCCCAAAATAGATTCTCCTACTCCTCCTGAGTACAGCAATACCACATGTGTGAGACTTCCACAGCCTGGCCACATACAGAGGCCGAGTACAGCCGAGCATGGCTCAGCATGGCAGGGTATGGCGGAGTATGGCGGGGTATTGCGGAGCATGGCGGGGTATTGCAGAGCATGGCGGGGTATTGCAGAGCATGGCAGGGTATTGCGGGGTATGACGGAGTATTGCAGGGTAATGCGGGGTATTGCAGGGTAATGTGGGGCTTTGCAGGGTAATGTGGAGCTTTGCAGGGTAATGTGGGGCTTTGCAGAGTATTGCACAGCATTGCAGAGTAGTAGGGATGGCTGAGCATGGATGGATGGATGGCTGGATGTCACTGTGCAGCGCTGTGGGCACTACACATCCAGCCCACAGCGCTGCAGCCATCCATCCATCCCCCTCTTCGCTCACAGTGTACCGATCGGTACACAGGAGGGTAGGAGAGGAACCGGCGTCATCAGATGACGCCGGTCTGTTTACATGTCAAATGACGGCGCGATCACATGGTAAACGGCCGCGATCAGCGGCCATTTACCTGGATCCATGATGCGCCGGGTCCTCCGGACCCGGCGGTCACGGATGTGTTCGGGTGCTCGCCCCAGGGGGCGCGCGAGAGGGGAATTCTGGGAGGACGTCATAGTACGCCCTCCCAGGGTTAAGCAACCGCCCTGCAGCCGTCATTCGGCTATGGGCCGGTTGTTAAGTGGTTAATAACAGTTGATGTCCCCCTTGGCAAATCTTCTTAATATTAATATGGTTTTGGTTGCTGGTTTGGCTACGGTTGTTATGGTAATTCCACACCCTATACCCACACCTTTTTTGCACCTTATTGATATCAGGGATTCCTTGGTCCCAATTTTTTATCAAATTTTGGGAAGACATCAGGCATTTTCGTGTACCAAAAAATTTCCTCATCAAATTTTGGAATGTATTTTGGAGTATCCCTCTCTGCTTTTGTTTTGATTATCAAATTTTTTTTGGTAGTATGATTTTAAATTATTAGCAGCTTCTTCTGTATTTATTGGAATGTTATATTTGCCAATTGTTATGCTACATATATTTTTTTATTTTATATTTACATTCTCTTTGAAAGGATTGATTTTATATTTTATAATTTTGGGTATCACCTTTAAAAATCCACTAGATGGAGCTGCTCACAGTTAACATCATTCCAATCTTTTATATGTATATTGCCCTGGCCGTCTTTTAGATGTCAGGAAAGCTATTTCTATGTTAATCAGACAGGCCCCTTTCCCCTGCTTTTGATCAATTACCCTATGAGATTGGAGTCATGTCCATTGTGACCAATCAGGTTTTTAGTTTTGCTTTTGGTTAGCCAATCGCGGCGTTTCTCAATGCGCCGCTTGGGCTTATAAGGCGCGTGCGTACCCCTGATGACGTCAGTTGTGACGAAACGGCCGTAGGGTCACAACGCGAACAAGCATCACGCATACGCGATTTTATTTTAAACGGCGGTGGGGTTTTCTCACACTGTCCCTGCTATAAACTATATGTTTATGCTTTTAAACTTCAATAAACCAGCCAAAGATTTTCTGCACTAGTTGGGTCTTTTTTCTTTTGGTATTTATGGCTCACCTTCGCTGGATTGATTGCCCTATGTGAAGTGATCTTGGGACTACATCTTGTCAAATGCTCCAAGTTGCCGTTGACTAGCCGTCCATGAAGGAGGTTGGTGGTCTTTTCAGCAGTGTCTCCTGCAGGACATCCCCTGTGGTCCATATCTCTCTACTAAGCCTGTTTTGTCCCCCCTGAATAAGGGTGGTCGCAGGCTTTCCGGTAAGCGTCCATTACTTTATCACCAGGTGGTGGGCAGCACTAGAGGTGGAAGACTGTCCCCGGGTCCTGCATTGGAGACCATAAATTTTGGACTTTATTTCACCTTCACTTTTACCATATGAACTATTTTTTCACCATGTTTTGCATTTTATTATGTTCTTGCAACATTTTATGAGCACCTAATTGATTTAATATATACCAGTTGATTTGATAATATTGATTCTCCTGGATGCTATTCACCGTTGTTGGTTATTTGATTTATTGATTTACCACTATTTACAATTTTGTCTGTCATATGTCCAGCGCTGCACCTTCCATTTTATATTCGCTAGTTAATATCCAAAAAAAAAAAAGGGGGAAAAAGCAATAAGAACTGGTATAAGAACACTGTGGTCAATCAAAGATACAAATAGGTTAGAAAGATGTAAATCAGTGAAGGAGAGAAGGGGAGCTAGAGATTCACCTCTAGATAGAACTCTATCCTAAAGGTTTAAAATTAATGTACCCCGAATCAGACAGCACGATCTGGGTCACTTTGTGGGGGAGATGGGAGGTGGCAACTCGATGAATATGTGAATACCAACAGAATTCAGTCTAGTATTGAAAAGTAATCCTATAGAATTAAGCCACACATTAACAACACATACAGCCTTAAGGGCAACATTAAATGAGTTGTAAGAATTACTCGAAAAATTAGCAAAGGGGCAAAAACGACATGCCTACTGCGGGTAGTCCACAGCCACCAACCCTGACCCACACCCAAAGGATGTGGAGCCATGATTGCCACACACCAGAGACAGGGGAGCAGGCCAGTCTGTCTTCTGAATATGTCACGTGGAGGGCAAGTAGTAAGGCACTGTCATATCAAACTCGTTCAGCAGTTAAATCACCGTTGCATAGAGAACTGAACCAGACCATAAACTTAGTTCCATTGAATCAGTGGCGCATGCCTACACTTGCTGTAACAAAGTAGGAACATCTGCTGCAGGTAGATGAAGTCCTAGACTACAGCGAGGGATCCCACAAAACTTTCAATAGGGCCCTAGTGAAAGGGTGGAATGTGGGATCATGAAAGTTAATGTGTCAGTCAGACCGTGATTCAATGCTGCAGGGTAAAAACTGAAGAAACGTGCAAAGATAAAACAAAAAAAATATAATGAAGGCAAACTTGGAAGTCCAATACCATCTCTTACTCCTCTTCCTGATCTTGGACCGCTGCAGATCTTGAGTTGGGGGTTCTGCCTCGCAGAAATCTGGCAGGTCTGCCGGGGTTCGCAGATCATGTTGATCACCATTTGCCGCAACAGAGAGGGCAAATGGAAATCGCCAGGTATATTTCAAGTCCTTTTCTCTCAGCTTGTCCAGTAAAGGTCGCAGTGACCTGCAATTTTTTTAATGTGATTTGAGAGTGGTCTTGAAACAGCATGATAGTCTCTCCATTAAAAATGATACTTTAATTTCTCCTGGCTTTGCGCATTATGTCTTCTTTGAGAGCAAAGTTCTGTAAACAGCAGATTATATCTCTTGGAGGGGCAGAGTCTGATCCCCGCAGTCTTAGAGCCCTTTGGGCCCGAACAAATTCTATCTCCATATCCTCCCTAACAGGCTATTGAAAACTCATTGTAAAGCTGGAACAATTTGATCAGTTTCTGGTATTCCCCTCACTCGAATGTTGTTCCTCCTGCCTCGGTCCTCCAGATGCCTATTCATGTCAATGAAGTGCTGTGATTTTGATACAGAGACCCTCTCTGGCCTGTGAATAGCCCTGTCTCTCCATTTCCCTACAATCTCTTCAGATGACAGCTTCTCAGTGAGCACCATGAGGTTTCTTTTTAAGTCCGTGATGGCAGCTGAAAATGTGGACTTAATGTCTGCTGTAAAGCCTGACATATCAGCATAGGTCAGGGGCTTGTCAGAGCGGGATGATCCCCTACTTGTGTCCTCGGGTGCCGATTCAGATTCTCCACTGAAGTCCTCCTCGTGGTGAGTCGGCGCCATCTTTGAGCTGGCCGTGGTGTTGTGGGCCGCAGGTCGGGATTTAAAAACAAATCCGGGATGTTTCATGCTGATGAGAACTCGCCGCTCCGCATTGGGAACGAGAGTGAGGGGTGCTGTATAGCTGTTTGCCCGGCATTTGTGGCTGGAAAGTCAGGTGTAAGGTAGAAAGGCTGTGCGAGTGCCGGAGCTCCGTCAATGTGCTGTCATCCAAGCTGTGCACCAAGCCACGTTCCCTTGTAATACATTTGCTAATGCCATTTGCCATAGTAAGGTAACATTTTCTACACATATTCTAACTGAAAAGGTTAAATTATAGCTCAGTGTTGAGTATATGCTTACCAAACTCATACATAGATATGTATGTGTAGCATCTCTCCCCCTTTACTGAAAAAAAAAAAAAACTGCTGCAAACATTACTATAGAAAATAAACGGTGTATACCACTGACAATTTGACTGATCTGTTTCTGTGCAAGAACCCTTCACTTTCTGCAATAAGATGTCTAATGTGAATGAATGCAGAGTACATTTCTTTTTAATTACCTTCGTTTCTCAGTTTGGATTTGTGTTGGCATCTAACCAAATATTGATAGGATGGAAATGTTATAAAATGTATGATCTTTAATACAAGAACATCCTAATGGAAACATTTCTTGTTCCGCTTTTGTACAAACACACACAAAAAAGGTTTTGATTAATGTGTGTAGTTGTGACGATTGGATTATGTATGCTTTGAGCATGCTTCAGAGAAAAAAAAAAAAAAATATGAAGCAATCTGTAATCCAACTTTTCTAGCTTCTTAAATTTCTGCCAGTAAAGCTCTGTGTAGTTAACAACAATCAACCTCTGTCAATCTTTCTTTCACGTAATGAGAAACAGACAGATTTCATGCTAAGCAACCGAGCCTGGGCCAAAATGTTGGATAACAGGTGCAGCAGACTACATTAAGCAGTTATAAACAAATATACTAGAATCAGCTCTATCCCAGAAAAAGTCATTTTATATGCATTAGAACAACCTTCAAAAGAGAAAGTAATCATTGACATGAATACACAGCAAAAAGTGTTGATAAATATATTTGGGGACTAAAAAAAACACAAGATTCTTCAGAAAAAAAACTACATTTTCATGCTCAATGAAGTGACCACAGACTGGTAAGAATCTGGTGCATAAACTGCCAGAAACCAAATACTATGGTTTTACCCAGATTCTGAAATATTGGGGTAATTTGCAAAGGTAATTTTTAGTCAGATGAAATTGCCCTTATATTTCCCCACAAATGATTGCAGTTTGCTTAACTACAGCCATTCACTTCTATGGTCCATTACAAGGATTACCTGCCTCAATAGCATCAAGTAGATAGCATAAGTAGAAAGGTGGACTCTGCAGTGCTGCAATTTATGTATTTAGTTAAGTATATTGCTAGCGAACAGCAATCAATAGAAGATAAAAAGTGGATGAGGATGCTGGTTATACTAATAGTGATTAAAAGCTAAGTTCACCTTTAAGAAAAACAATAAATGATCATGCTTTTGCAGGTAAAAAAATGTTTATTTTATTTTTTTTAACACAGAAACCTGCAAAGTATTGCGCCTAAAATTAGTGGATCGTGGGTGATATGCCAGGCTCCTGGTGATACTTCCTACAGATATCTACCCATACCTTTGTATGGGCTTTCAGTTACTAAGCTGCAGGGATTATCAATGGACTATGAATAGGCTAATTATTCCTTCGAGAACTACAAGTCCACCTAACGTGGTAGCAGACGGGACTTACAATTTATCCATTCTCAGATCTCTGTGAATGAATGATGCAGCAGTGCAGGCAGAGCCTCACTAGTTTTAAAAGTGACAGCGGCTGTGTTGAAGTGGAATCCCCACCCCTGGTCACAGAGGGAGGCTATGCTTAGCAAAATTGTACACCCTAAATACAGATCTAACATGTTGTTAAAAAAAGGAGATAGCCTTTAATGCAAATGGGACATTCCTGCAGAGAAAACCAGGTAGCAGTTGACAAGGTTTGTAAGAGGCTGCATCAAGGACACACTATAGCTAACTGGGCCTTTATGAAAAAAAAAAAAAATTTGGTGGGAAAACAGTGATAAGAGAAGAAAGATGCAGACCATAGTGAAGGTCCATGACCAACATGCTCCTGAGCCGTAGCAATCACCTGATCAGGATTCATGCTCATGGGCCTGCTTTAGTGTCTTTAAATGCACTATAGCTCAGCACTACATGTTCATACATTATTAACCACCTGCTAGGCAGATTATCATAAATGTTAGTACTGATTTATTTTGGTTGCCTATGAGAAAACATTAATTTCCAAGCAAAAAAAAAAAAAAGACATTAAATTCTTTTGAAAGTGAAGTAGCCAGAATATGGACATTCAATAGTTTACATATTCTTAATATGCAGTAAACAATCTTTAAAACAACCCAATTGCCCCTGTAGCTGTAGACACTGTGCAGCAATTCACAATTAAGCCCATGTTCACACTGAGCTGTGGGAATGAAGCCGTGAGAGTTCAGCTGAACTCGTACGAATTTACTCCCGCGTGTCAGTCCCGATTTCGGCCACGATTTCAGACACATCTGTGTAGGTTTCTGCAGGAGCGCTGCGTAAATTGATGGCGCTATATGAGTACCTTAAAAAATAAAAATAATAATATAATAGATGAGCATCTTAATGAGACACAATGTACAGGGATAGGGACAATTGTAGTCACGTACACTCATTCAGGTTGAACTTGGACTGGTGTCTTTATTCAACTTTGCTAACTATGTAACATACTATTTATGTATAACCTGCATTTTTTTTGTTATTATCCATTATTAATAAAACTGCGGATCTGTTCTGAAATGCTGCACAACAATCAACCATCCAAATCATTCCTTGCCCCAGTGCATTACACAGTCTTCAACTTCCCCACTACAGATATAACACCATATGAAATTATTAATCTATGTAAAAGGTGTTTAGAAACTAGTAGAGAAGTATATAACAATTTCATCCTTCCACCTCTTCTAAATCATTTCAGGTTTCAAGCTAATTCCAAACAATAGTTGCACAATTACGTATATATCATGTACATGTGGGGGTTACACAAAAACAGAACATGAGAAAAACCAAAGGTGAGCTATGCTTTCAATGCATAGAAACTAGACACAATTCAAAGTTTTACCTAAATATTAAAAGCTGAAGAAAAAAAAAAAAACACACACACACACACACATATATACATAATATATATATATATATATATATATATATATATATATATATATATATACATACACACACACACACACACACAGTATATATAAAAATAAAACAAGTATGCTACATGAACAAGTCCTGAAAAAACTAAATTATAGATAAAATAAGAAGCTGCAATATTCGGCTAGGAATTATAAGATACAGAGGTATCTATCCATCCATTTTGTTTCAAAACAATAGTAAATAATCTGAATAAGCAGATCAATTAAATAAAATCTTCACAGCCGAGAAGAGTACTATAGTTACATGTATAATGTGAGCACACTTAAAGCATTTTACAATTATAGTGTTCCTCTTTTTAAATGTACATGGGTCATTTGAATTGTATTTCTTTTGCATTCAAATGACCCGTACAGATTTCAGTGTTCATATCCTCTAACACAGCAAAATAAAAAAAAACTTTTTTTCACATATAATTTAAGTTAACTTTTTTTGTGGAAAGTATTGGCAACAATAAAGAATACCTACATATGATGAAAATGCAGATTTCTAAAATAGTTTGTAATAAGCATATTACATAAGATAACTTACACTTGTAAAATTACACAGGTAGCTACATTTTATAAAGGCAAAAAGTGTTTTATCTTTATTTGGTACATCGCAAAATATTGTGACACTTAATCTTTTCACAAGAAGGAAAAATATTTTAAAGCTACAATTTGGGAGGAACAATATATTTTTGTCAGTATCCATCTGGATTTAATATTGTACAGCAGAGACAAATGACACACTTTTAGCTTAATTTGAAAGAGCATTTTATGAATCGGTGAATCATACCTCTGAAAAAAAGCACAGTATGCCTAGAATCTATAAAAAATTTGAACTATAACAAATCAGTGTAATATAATGAATAATGTTCACAGGAAGCATAGGGTCTCTGCTTTTTATACTACATATTGAAAAATAAAGGAAAGACTTAGCAAAAAAAATGCTTTGAGAAATTGTAATGCTTCCCTTGAGTCGGATAACTATAGCAGAAAAATGTAATGATGCACCTAAGAAAAAAACACAACCATGTGGAAACCAGCATACATAAATCGATAGAACAAACCATCTTATACCTAATAAATTTCCTAATGTAGGCATAATTGCAGAGTCTAAATATGTACAGAATATTCATCGGGATAAAACAAAGACTCCATAATGAAGCATCCTTTATGGCAATCTAACACTGTTAAAATAATAGTCCCAATGGATATTTTTGTGTGTGTGTACTATACATGCACATAGCCATCAGCAGGCACCTCATATTGCTATTACTTCATTAGCAACTGGAAAGAATTGCGGGTTGCAGAATACTGATGCAGTATAGTGAAAACTTGTACATTTCTGCTGCTCGTGTTTTAATGTGTTAATTTTATAGCTTTTATAGGTTTGTTAAAAAAGAAAACAAAGTATAAGATGCAAACATGACCCACTGGGGGAAGATTTACTAAAACTGGTGCACACAGAATCTGGTGCAGCCATGCATGGTAACAAACCAGCTTCTCACTTAAGCTTTTTCATTTAAGCTCTGATTGGTTATAGTGGGGGAAATTTACTAAAACTGGTGCACACAGAATCTGGTGCAGCTGTGCATAGTAACCAATCAAAGCTCAACTGAAATTACAATTAAAAGATGTAATTAGAGAAGGGAAAATATGCACGTATTCTGAATTAAAAGATAAGCCTGAGAACCTTGCTATTGATCCGTGGAGGTACCTCCAGCTGTCTCTTTTCACTGGGAAACTGCCGAAACCACTCAGAGGTGGTGAAGAGTACAGGCCCCTTGAGCGGCTCTGTGAGGGGGAGCGGCAGAGGGGCCTGGTCTCACAAATTTAAAAAATTCTGAGTGAGAGGGAGGAGCTGGAGGTGCCCCAGTATATCAAGGCATGGGAAAGGGAATTAGGGTCACGGTGTAGTAATTTCACATTAGGGAAAATTTTGAAGATGTTACACAAATCAGCAGTAGATAGTAAGAGGTCCGAGATAAATTTTAAATGTCTAGCAAGGTGGTATGCCACCCCAGATAAAATAAACAAGTTTGATCCGGCAAAATCGGATAAATGTTGGAGGAGGTGTGGGGCTGTGGGGACGATGGAGCATATATGGTGGGAGTGTGCTGTCATCAAAATCTTTTGGGAAAATATATTGACTAAAGCCATCACGGGCAAAACCGTGGTAGTAGATCCATGGGTTTGCTTGTTTCATGGTACAGAAGAGCCCATTAAGCAATATCAAAATTCTATAGTACCCATATTGCTGGACTCGGCCAAGAGGCAGATTGCGGAGAACTGGTTAGAGCCAGATAGCCCACATATTCTAGACTGGCTCTTCTATATCAATGAAACATACAACATGGAGGGGGTGAATGGAGAGGGAGTCTATCTGGATGAGGGGGAGGACCGGGTGGATAAATGGGCAGGATGGCGGAAGTATAAAAGTTCATGGAGTTACCTGGAGGAGGTAACAAGGTGGGACTGACGGGGAGGGGATTTTGGATAGCCCAGGTACAACAGGAGCACCCTAATCTGCAGAGGGGGGGTAGGGGAGGGATTGAGGGGGGAGAAGGGGGGGTAATGTAAGTGGGTTTATAATGGAATGTTATTGTTAAAGATGTTGACGTAGACTCTTTGTTGGAGGAGAGCTATATATCTTTTTTTTTTAATTGGAAAATTTACATAAATAAATATTAAAAAAAAAAAAAAAAAAAAAAGCTCAACTGAAAAAGCAGTAGTGAGAAGCTGGTTCATTACCACACATAGCTACAACAGATTCAGTGTGCACCAGTTTTAGTCAATTTCCCCCACTATAACCAGTGGTGACTAAACTAGATAACAAGTTAAAGTGATAAGGCTAAAAGAAAAAAAAAGCATTCCGTTTAAACGTATAAAGGAACTAGGCAAGAACATATGTACAGTAAAAGTAATGTGCATTAAACGGCAGACCATCGGCGTATTAAACATGTAACAGAGGTGCTGAAAGTCGGTACAGGACAAGAAAAAAAATATATTACATTACACCTGCTTTTCTAGTTCGGGTTAGAAAAGATGACTGGTTAATTTGGGCAACAGCATATTTTTATAGAAACCCCCCTTAAAATGTTAAATGACCATAAAACACTTCTTATGCTACACCTGTGCCAACAATAGGAAAACTAGATTTTAATAAAATATATAAATAAATATATATAAGAGAGAGAGAGAGAGAGAGAGAGAGAGAGAGACACACACACACATTACAGCTATACATTAATTGTGACAGATGTCAAAGTTATGTGAACCATTCATTTGAAATACAATGTTGCTAGTTTATTCAATGTGTTGCATGGTAAATTCTGAAGAGAAAATTGTTTTTTAAAATAAGTGTAGATGACATGAAAAATATCAATAGCAGAACAAATTTATCAGCACAGCATTGCCTTGATTCTTGCATTGAAACTTTGCTTTTTATGTTTCTGCAGAAATAAAAACAGTATGGAAAATGACTCGAAAGTTAATGTGATATATCTCTACGTGCATTTTTCATCTGTGTGTGACACATATGAATCTCTTCTAAACACTACACCAGGCAGTGCTAGCTACCCAAAGGGCCTTCCAAGATTTAATTAACTTAGGCTTGCAGATAGCTAGTATTATTCTGTGTCAATACTGAGCAATGAAGGTTTGGCTGTATTTTAGCAGCAGCCAATCTTCAAATACTTCTAGATTCAATCATTCCAGCTTTCCAACAAAAGCATGAAGTTTTCTCATTATAATGTCCAATGTTCTGAACACCAGGCTGGCTGCCTTTGGACCGTTGCATACAAAAGCCGTTTCTCTTATTCCTTTTGGATTCCTCCAATATTGCCATATTCTAACATTTTCTCCTTTTATGGGAGCTTACAGCTGATGGTTCAAATTTTAGACTCTAAATTCAGATTAAATTAAGTAGCATAACCTGGTAAAAGTTCCTGTCCCACCTAGGTACATTAACCCAAGAAATTAAACAAAAATAAAAAAACACAGCACAGTGTAAATTTAAACCCAAACAGAAGCTCTGAGCATGGTGCATCATAAACAATACCTCTTTTCTTCTAAAGAATACAGTTTTTACCGTTTTCATTTGTTTTTCAATTTCAGTACTGTTGATTTTCTACAGTCTTTCAGTTATTCCTGTCTACATGGACGCCTGTGTCAGCTGACCATAATTATTTTGGGCTGGCTTCCTGAATGGTGAATCATGCTTCTGAAATGTGTTGGCATGGCAGCTTGTAGTGTCCACTGGAGTGCACGTGACAGGGTAAAGTCACAGGGTCAACTGTTGGCGAAATGTCCTTACAGATGCCATAGCTTACCATAACACGGAGCACAAGAACATTATTATTACCAAGTATTATTTTAATGAAAACTTCATATTTAAAGGAATGCTTAAATAACATTTAGGTTGGGTTCACACTATTGCGATGTTGCTGTGCAGATCACATGCGATGTCTGTGCGATGCAAATTCAGCCATACAGATTGTATAGCTGAATTTGCATCGCATTCGGACCAAAATGGTGCAGGACCCTTTTTTGGTCCACACTGGAATTGGATTGCATGGGTGTGAACAATGTAGCAGAGCGTCTCAGAGAGCTGGGAAAAGTCATGTTTCGTGGTTTATAGGTCTCCCAGCTCCTCTTATACACATTCAGGGATCTCTGATCCATGCTCCAGTTCGGATCTTGGTCCTCTCCCCCCAGGTCAAATTTAAATTCACCTGAGACAGACAGCCAGTGCTCTTGGCCTGGGAACCTCAGACAACTTCTGTCTAGGAGAGGAAAAGGTTGGTAAAAGCTATTAAGCTGTGTATGTGGAAGCTGACAAGCTGTAGGCTTGCTCGGCCTGGTTAAGTGTCATTAACTTAGTATCGGCACCCGCAGCAGCACAGAGGGCAGTGTGAACTGCCTGCGAGAGACATGGGATGCGGGAACCTGCACAGGAATCACACTGGTTCCCGCATCGCATATGTGTGCACCCAACCTTAAACATACATTAACATGTCAACGCTTGTATGAGATTTTAGTGATTGGATTTCGATCTACTTTAAGGTTTAACCAACAAAAATGAAAAACGTATGGTTGGTTTAATAACACTTAAACTTTTGTAGAATATTTATTTATAGCAATGCTTGTATTGATGATTTTGTCCTTGAAATGTTTCTTATGGAAGATGTCTGCTAGTTTTCTGAGATGTTTATTTCTGTCTTCTGGGTCAGAGCATATTCGGTTATATCCTGGCCTGGCCATGTATGATGGCCCATTTGGTGTGTTTTGGGTGGAAGCTGAAACTGTGGAGGTAGTTGCTTCTGTCAGTGAGTTTCCTGTATGTTGAAGTGTGCAGCGTGTCATCCCTGATGTATACTGTGGTGTTTAGGAATTTGACACAGATGCTTAAAACGTCCATTTTTAGTTTAACCACATCAGCCCCGGAAGGATTTTCCCCCTTAATGACCAGGCCATTTTTTTGCGATACAGCCCTGGGTCGATTTACCTGACAATTGCGCGGTCGTGCGACGCTGTACTAGAGTTGCATGATTAATCGTTAATAGTTATCGCCATTTTTTTTTTTCCCCCTCTTGCGATCTTGACAAAATATTCTTTCTATGCAGAGAATTATCTCTGCTCTGCTGAAGCCATCAAAAGAAAGGGGAAAAGAAAACAAAACGGGCAGTCTGCCAAGAATCACAACATTCTTTAGCAGTGGAACTTAAGTATAAACATTGTAACAATTTGTCCTTTAGACCCCTTTCACACTGGAGGCATTTTTCAGGCGCTTTAGCGCTAAAAGTAGCACATGAAAAAGGCCTCAGCTGCAATCCCAGTGTGAAAGCCCGAGTGCTTTCACACTGGGGCACTGCACTGGCAGGACGTCAAAAAAAGTTCTGCAAGCAGCTTCTTTGCAGTGCCGTAGGAGCGGTGAATACACCGCTCCTAAATCGCCCCTACCCATTGAAATCAATGGGCAGTGCCTCAGCAGCGACACCTTACGGGCAGTTTTAACCCTTTTTTCGGCCGCTAGCGGGCATTAAGAGCGCCCCGATAGCGGCCAAAAAGCGCTGCAAAAACTACGGTAAAGTGCCACTAAAAATAGCGGCGCTTTACTGCCGACGCCAGATCGCTGGCAGTGTGAAAGTGCCCTTAGATCAAAGGAATACACTTTGGTGTGTAAATGAGGGAAGTTTAACCACTAAACCTTTTTCTGACATTTGTTGGTTTCAAGATAAAATCTATTTTTTTTGCTAGAAAATTACTTAGAACCCCCAAATATATATATTATATATATATATATATATATATATATATATATATATATATATATATATATATATATATATATATATATATATATTAGTAGAGACCCTAGAGAATAAAATGGTGGTTGTTGCAATATATTATGTCACACTATTTGCGCAGCAGTCATTCAAATGCAATTTTTTTGGGAAAAAAAAATTACACTTTAATGAATAAAAAAAAAAAAAAAAGTAAAGTTAGACCAATTTTTTTGTATAGAAAAAGATTTTATGCTGCGAGAATCGTGATCTTTTTATTCTAAGCAAAAAAAATCGTGATTCTCATTTTGGCCAGAATGGTGCGGCTCTAAGCTCCTTTTTTTCCCACAAATAGAGCTCTCTTTTGGTGGTATTTGGTCACCTCTGCGGTTATTTTTTGTGCTATAAACAAATAAGCAGCAACAATTTTGAAAAAATAATTTCTTCATCAGTTAGGTCGATATGTATTCTTTCACATATTTTTGGTAAAAGAAACAAATCGCAATAAGCAGTTGATTGGTTTGTGCAAAAGTTATAGCGTCTACAAAATAGGGGAAAGATTTATGGCATTTTTATCATTTATTTTTTTTACTAGTTATGGTGGCGATCTGCGATTTTTAGTGGGACTGCGACATTGCGGCAGACAGATCGGACACTTTTGAGAGACCATTGACATTTATACAGCGATCAGTGCTATAAAAATGCACTGATTACTGTGCAAATG
This sequence comes from Aquarana catesbeiana, assembly GCF_042186555.1. Lineage (NCBI taxonomy): Eukaryota > Metazoa > Chordata > Amphibia > Anura > Ranidae > Aquarana > Aquarana catesbeiana. The sequence continues at coordinate 320,451,982 of NC_133327.1, read as the reverse complement.
TCACTGGCAGGGAAGGGATTAACACTAGGGGGTTAAATGTGTTCCCTTGTGTGTGTTGCCAACTGTGGGGGCAGTGTAGTAGGAACAGACCATCTGTCTCTCCTTTCCCGTCAAAACAGAGATTTGTGTGTTTACATACACAAATCCCCATTCTGGCTCTTGTGCCCGTGATCGCGGGTGGCCATCGCACCCGCCGGCCACGTGCATCAAGTCCCCCGCCATGCAGCGCGCGCCTGCTATGGCTCCGACGTACAGGTACGGCGATTCACGCAGGGGAGCCAACCTGCAACCGTAAATGTACCTGAGCTGGTCGGGAAGTAGTTAATGGGCGAAACATGTTGATCAATTTTTGTTGTGTGCGGTCAAGGAATTTGTCCTCCAGGTCAGCCATAAATAAGTTTGCACATTGGGGTACCATTTGACTTCCCATAGTAGTACTCATACACTGAAGATAAATGTAATTATTGAAAGTAAAGTAGTTGTGTGTAAGAATGAATTCAATAGGGAAATTAGAAGTATGAGTATTAGCTTTAAAGCTTTTTCTACAAGGCCTGAAATGTGCTCAGTAAGTGTGTTTATACCTGTTATGATGGGTCTCCCTAGATTTCTGGGCTTGTAGATCTTGGACAGCAAGTAGACATCTCCAATTTCTGGATTATCCAGAATCACACTGGTAAGTTCTAGATGTAGGTGGGTTGGTAGGTAGTATTTTAATGAGGCATTTTAGTTGTTGAGTAAAAGGCTAGATCAAATCAAAATTCCGTTTTTTTATAGTACGTAGCATTTACTAATGGCCTCTGGCCCTCTTGTATGAATTTGTTTGTATACATCACAACAAATGCTTCCCCTTTATCTGCTGATTTGATGGTGATGGCTTGATTATTGTGTAAATCATGTATAGCCTTTTGCTCTAGTGGTGAAAGATTGTAAAAGATTTTCTTTTGCTGTGTGGATCTCAGGGATGTAACTGGCAGTCTAAAGTTGTGAATATAGGTGTCCAATTTGGGGTTACATACTTGTGGAGGTGTGCTGTTGCTGCTCTTTTTCTCACAGGATTGCTTGCTTTAATTTCTGTGAAAATATTCTTTTCGCCTCTGTCTCCTGAAGAATTCCTCCATATCTGAGAATAACTGTAAATTATCCAATTTGGTGGTTGGGCAAAAATGTAAGGCCTTTGGAGAGAACTGCTAATTTTGGTTCAGAGAGTTTGTGATCTGACAAATTGATGATTCCAAGTTACATAATTGGTTTAAAAAAAGACATCCAGTTCAACTCAGAGAAAAAAAACATAATCCAATATGTTCCAGTGGGGGAAAAAAATCCTTCCCGATCCGCTAAAGGACAATCAGATATTCCCTAGATCAACTTGAGACCATGTTCACATATATGTGGTGTGGGACACGCATCGAATCCTGAGCACCACATTGAAAAGAGCACTCCATTCATGCTGCCACTGGTGTCAATGTTAATCGGATTGCAAGAATCGGATTGCATGGGTGATCCGATTCCTGTGTGACAAAAAAAAAAAGAAGATGCCTGCACCTTTTTCGTGTGGTGTGGTGCAAATTGAACCCATACAAAATGAATGGGCTTCAATCGCACTGCAAAGAATCTCATGTGATATGAATAGGAATGTGGTGCGATTCCTATCTGCATCACATGTGGTGTCCCGCACCGCAAGACTGTGAACCCAGGCTTGCCTATAAATATTAGTATCCAGTTATATTTTGTGCATTTAGGAAAGAACCAAGACCTTTTTTAAAACAATCTACGGAGCTCACCAGAACCAGCTCTTGATAGAGTCTATTCAAAATTTTCACAGCTCTTACTGTGAAGACGACTTTCTGTATATGGGGTTGTAAACCCTCGCGCTTTTTCACCTTAATGCATCCTATGCCCCCCCGTTTACTCACCTGAGCCCGTTCGTTCCTTCAGCAGAGACGCGCTCACCTTCTCTGCCTGGGGTTCTCGGCTCTTGATTGGATAGATTGATAGCAGCGCAGCCATTGGCTCCTGTTGCTGTCAATCAAATCCAATGACGTGGGTGCCAGGGGGCGGGGCCAAGTCCGGCATTCTGTGTCTATGTACGCAAATGCTGGACTCGGGAGCACCCCGCAAGGTAACCTCCAAGGAGAGCGCTTCTCCCAGGGGGTTTACCGATGCGAGGAGCCGCGAGCGGCGCCGGGGGGACCCCAGAAGACTAGGTTTGGGGCCACACTGTGCAAAACGAACTGCACAAAGGAGGTAAGTATATGTTTATTTAAAAAAAAAAAATCACGAAGGTTTACAATTACTTTAAATCACTTTTCCTCCATATATAAAGAGTGCCCCCTGTCCTTTGTGAGGACCTTAAAGTGAATGCAGCTACACCAATTTCACTATATGGACCTCTCATATATTTATACATGTTGGTCATATCCCCCTTAAAGGATAAGTTCACTTTTTTTGTAAAGTGTTTCACCCCTATGCAAGGTGTAACATGTTACAAATATACCAGCCCCTGCACCGCTTAATCCCCCATTTTACCAACAAGCTCTCCCCCTGCTCGCTGCCACAATCTAAATGAATGGACTACAACTACTGACATCGTTTGTGGCTAATTGGCTTGTAGTTCTCAATGAACTACCACAGTGCTGTTGAGCGCTGTGGTTGTTCATTGTTTCTGTCAGTGTAAAACTGCCTGTCCGTATGAATGCGCGAGCAGACAGCTTACACTAAAAGTCTGCAGGAAACCTGCATGGCATCAGTGATCTGCTGATTGCTGGTGTAATGCCTTCCAGGCTCCTAAAACAAAATAGTAAAAGCACTTTTTTTTTTTTTTACCTGCAAAAAATGTGCATTCGTTATTTTTTGTTAAAAGGTGAATGTATTCTTAAATCTCCTTCTCAAGAGAGTATAAACCCTGTTCAATTAATCTTTCCTCATAGCTGAGCTCCTCCATGCTTCTTATCAGTTTGGTTACTCTTTTCTGCACTCTTGTTCCCCAATATTCTTTTTGTGAATTGGTACCCAAAACTGAACTGCATACTGCAGATGAGGTCTTGCTAATGATTTGTACAGGGTGTAAGGGATCAGAGGGGTGCTCAGAGACATTCCAGTAAAGTAAAAGTAGCTTTATTCAGCAAAGAGGCAAATCAAACAGAAAAACGAAAGGCTTGTCTTGTAACACAGTTGCACACACTGGTAAATTTCAGGCTCTTTAACAAACAGGTATATGTGCACAGTTCACAGCTCTAGCCAGAGCTACAGTCTTTCATAAGCTCTAGCTCACAACCCTGCAATGGAGCTCTTCTCTCAACCTCCTGTCTCTCTCACTCCAAGCAAACAGCTCCAATAACATTTCTAGAGCATCTGATTAATAAGCAGGTCTGAAGGGGAAGTAACTGCCCTCCTCAATTAACCCCTTCTTGACCCGGCCCTTGGCTGACTCCCCACATATCCACCCCCCCCCCCCGTTCCAGGACAGGGGTCTGGACACTATGCACCAAGTGACAACAGACCCGGGAAAGGACATCTGCATTCTGATGTACCGTCCCTGGTCTATTCACTACTACAAACTTAAAGTCCTATAGGGCGAGAAACCACCGGGTGATTCTGGAGTTTTTATCTTTATTTTGGGCCATCCAGGTAAGGGGTGCAAGATCCGACACTAGTTTGAAGGGTCCGCCCAACAGGTAGTAGTGGATTGTCTCCAAAGCCTATTTTATTGCGAGACTCTCCATTTCCACAATAGAGTAGTTCTTTTCAGCGGGTAGAGCTTCTGGCTCAAGTACACAATAGGGTGCTCATCTGCCCCCCAACAATCTGGGACAGTACTGCACCCAAACCCATTTTTTGAAGCATCGGTTTGCACCAGGAACTCTTTTTGGAAGTTGGGAGCTACTAACACTGGAACCTGGCACAAAGCTTGCTACAACCAGCAGAACGCTGCTTGTGCTTCAGCACTCCACTGAACAACAATTGAGTTCCTTCCTTTGATCAGATCAGTGAGAGGCACTGCTAGGTTGGCAAAGTTGGGAACAAACCACCTATAATTCACTGTGAACCCTGCCTTTCGGAGCGCATCTAAGACCAACTGGACTTTTGGCAAGTGACTCTTCCAGTCATGACTAAAGACGACGATGTTGTCAAGGTAGGCACCTGAGAACTACCTATGGGGTCCTAAAAACGAAGTCCATGGCCTTCTGGAAAGTGGCTGGGGCCCCTCATAACCCAAATGGCATTTGGGCATACTGCCATAACCCCTCTGGTGTGGCAAACACGTTTTTTTTCTTTAGCCTCTGGGGAAAGTGGGATCTACCAGTACCCCTTGGTCAAATCAAGAGTGGTAATGTAATGGGTCGGTCCTAATCTCTCAATTAACGCATCCACCCTGGGCATGGGATACGCATCTGGCTTGGAGACCTCATTTAATTTGCAAAAGTTGTTGCAGAACCACCAAGTTCCATTCGGCTTGGACTGGACCAGCGACTTGAAGACCCCTCAACGATCAAAAGGTCCAACATTCTCTAACTCGGCCGAGACAATATTCTGGTGAGCTTTGAGTATGTGGTAGGGTTTTAGGTTTACCCGAACGCCAGGGTCTGCGATGACATTATGTTTAATTACCGAGGTTAGGCCTGGCAGGCTTGAAAAAAGATCTTGATTCCTCTCCGAAAACTCCCAAGACTCTGGTTTTGGAAAAGGAGCGAGAACCTCTGCAATCCCTACCTTCTTAATTTGAGCATCAGGATCTTCCAGTACCTTCAGGCTGACTGTCAAAACCACTCTATCTTTCCAGGGTTTGATTAGATTGACATGGTAAATCTGGTAGGGTTTACATTTGGTGGGCTGATGGACTTTGTAATTAACCTTCCCCACCCTCTCAATGGGCCCTTACCACTTGGCGAGAAACTTACTCTCTACGGTGGGCACTAATACCAACACCTGATACCCAGGTTTAAACTCTCTAACCTTGGCAGATCGGTTGTACACACGACTCTGGGCCTTTTCTAAGGTTTAGCTCACCCCAGCAATGGTGCTCTACTCCCAACTTGCTGACGTCTCTCTCACTGCAAGCAAACAGCTCTACTGACATTTCCAGAGCACCTGATTAATAAGCAGGTCTAAAGGGGAAGTACCTGCCCTCAATTAATCCCTTCTTGACCTGGCCCCAGGCTGACTCCCTACAAAGGGCAAAACTATCTCTCTCTGGAGTCTATACCTCTCTTAATAGAAGAGGTATAGAAGAAAGGATTTTGTTCTTTTTGGAAACCGCGGCTTGGCATTGTATGCCATTAATAAGCTTATGATCTACCAGAACACCCAGATCCATCTCCACCATGGATCCCCCTAGTTGTACTCCCCCTAGTATGTATGATGCATGCATATTCTTAGCCCCCAAAACTTTACATTTATCATCATTAAACCTCATTTGCCACATAGTTGCCCAATTAAACAGTACATTGAGGTCGGCTTGTAAGTTGGAGGCATCCTGTAAGGAAGTTATTCCATTGTATAGATTGGTGTCATCTGCAAAGACTGAAAGGGTACTTTTAACCCCAGACCCTATATCATTTATAAAAGGTAGGGTATAAAAAGTAAGGGTCCCAACACTGAACCTTGGGGTACATCACTAATAATCTTAGACCATTCAGAGTATGAATCATTAACCACTACTCTCTGAATATGGTCTTTTAGCCAGATTTCTATCCAAACTGATTTTCCAAGCCTGTAGACTTTACCTTACACATTAGCCGTGTGTGGGGAACGGTGTCAAACGCTTTTGCAAAATCTAAGTACACTATATCCATAGCCACTTCTTAATCTAACGACAGAGCTAAATTTTTAGGACACCTAGGTGTACGTCATCTTATCTTTATTCTGTCTAATATTTCAATTTAGACAGAATTGACCATATAAATTTTTAGCCAAAGTAGTTCATTTGGGGCTTTGTCTATACTATCCCCATTATGGACTTGAACTCCCATGCTGCTTTGTGTACACAGAGCTGAAGAAGGTATTTGAAATGATTGTAAATGATCACCTTGTAAAACAACCGATTCATTTTAAGATGGAAAGTAAAGGCATTTTTTTTTGTATAGATAGATATATCTATATATATATGGATAGATACCGTATATACTCGAATATAAGTTGTTCCAAGTATAAGTCGAGGCCCTAATTTACCACAAAAAAATGGGAAAAACGTATTGACCCGAGTATAAGACGAGGGTGAGAAATGCACAGCTACTGTAAGTGGAAAAGAGGGTCAACAATGCCCATTTGCAGCATTACTGTGCCCATTTGCATGCCTCACTGTGCCCATTTGCAGCCATAGGTCCCCTGAACTTCAAACTCGGTAGTTAAGGGTTCCTAGATGCCCCCTATCTGCAGCCAAAATTTGGGGTCTCTGAACCCAAAGGGTCCCGAAATGACATTGCTGCAGATGGACACAGTTGACCGAATTTGGGGCCCCGTATCTCGGGGCCACTTAGTGCTAAGAACCCCAAATTTGGTGTACAAACCCAGTGGAACTAGCACCATAAAATTTCCAGCTGGGGTTTCTAGCACCAAGTGGCCCCGAGATACAGGGCCCCAAAAATCAGTTCAAAAAATGTCAAGCACTTTTCTGCAGCAGAGAATGACATTTTCCAAACCGGCTTTGGGGCCCTGTATCTCAGGGCCACTTGGTGCTAGGAACCCCAGCTTTGGATATGTTATGGTACCAGTTCCACTGGGTTTGCACACCAAATTTGGGGTTCCTAGCACCAAGTGGCCCTGAGATACGGGGCCCCAAATTCGAGAGAGAGAGACACAAAAAAAAAAACACATTATAAATACCTTTGCCTTTTTTCTAAATGATCACATTCCCTCTGTTCTCAGCTGCATAAGAGGTGGGGGGGGGGGGAGAAGAGCTTCCCAGTGAATGGCTTTGCAGCGGGGGCAAGTCAGGACAAGTCTGATCATTGGAGGAGAGCACACTGAGTTCCGAGCACAGCTAGAGAACTGACCACGTTGTGCTCTCCTGCTTAGTGTGGTCAGTTTTTAACAGGAAAGCAGAGGGACTGGCAGGAACACCAGGGAATTCATATAAAGGAAGCAATACAAAGAGAACAGGATACTATCTTATACAAGTACATGGTACAGCAGGCACATATCAGGAAGTGAATACAATTGCCTTCTCCTTGCTATGTCACCCACTCTAGATTATTTTGTAAAGGGCTTACATGCCTAGACCTGACCTTTTAACTATTAATACAGTTGAAGAATTTTTGGGGGGTTTGTTCTACTCTTCTTTGCAATCTGTCAATCGTTTTACATTTTTGAGGCCTTGATTTCCTTTTTACATTTTCCGTTCTATTCTTTATAACATTTAGATGATAGTGTTCCTATATTTTTTAAAAGCGCTTTTCTTATTACTTATTTGGCTCCGAGCCACATAGGATTATTTTTAGTCTTTGTTGCCCATGGGAATATATTTTGCTGTGTGTTAGCACACAGTCTTTTTTGAAGAATTCCCATTTCTGTTCTGCATTCATCTAAGCCAATATTGCCTCCCAGTCTTGGAGAGAAACCTGTATCCTTGGAAAATTTGCTCTCAAATTAGGGCATTTATCTTTCCAGTATTTGTTTGTTGTTTAAAGCAACATTAAAGTGGATGTAAACCCTAAATTTTTTTTTTTTAATACCTTACTGTAGCGTATAAGATGTCCTATCATTTGAGCCCAGTCTTGCTACACAGAGTTAATCCATCTCTGAGCAATCCTCTTTTATTGTTCAGTGAGATAAATCTTGACAAACTGAGAAAAACTTTGTCAAATCCTCCCCCTTGCTGTGAGTGACAGGTGATTTACATATCTCGTGCACTAGCCTAAGAGACATGCAGTATTTTTTAATTCCCACCCCCATTCCTTTCTTCAGCAGCTCTGCAAGGACTGTCTGTTCCACACCTCACCATGATTTGGTATGCTGAAGTTATGTGGATACTTTCCTATCTTTTCACTGGATGTTAGAGATCATAGCAGAAGTTCAGTGTAAGAAATATACACAGGAGAAAATGCATATTGACAAGGGGAGTGTAGAGGTGGGCGGAGAGTCTACTGACATCACGACTCCACCCACCGAGCTCCAGACAACAGACCCACCCACAGAATCTGCAGTTTTTTGGGTCTTATAACAGACAGAGGGGAGACATTTGACAGGTAAAGATACATGCAGGAGGCATGTATATCCTTATAGGATAACCCCTATGGCAGTAGTTTAGAAAGGATAACATTGGGTTTACATCCACTTTAAATGAAATTGTGTTACAGTCACTGCTACCCAGTGAACATCAGTAATAAGCTTTGCATTGTTTAAGATTACCAGGTCCAGCAGAGCATTATTTCTAGTTAGGACCCTTATGAACTGTACCATAAAATTGTCTTGTAATAGGTTTATGCATTGTTGCCCTGTAACTATTCCAGCAATGCCATTACACTAGTTGATTTCAGGATACGGTAGTTAAAATCCCCCATTATCATCACTGTCCCAGCCCTTGCAGTCTTTTCAGTCAGTGCATGGGGCTGAGTCTCCTCCTCCTCATTAACAGTGGGTGGCCTATAACAAATTTCAATGAATAACTTTAATATGCACACCCATATGCAGTTCCACCCATAATGCTTCAGCCTCATCACACTCTCCAACTAGGTCCTCTTTCCCAATTGCATTCTATGCATTAAGGTGAAAAACCTTCTGTACTGCAGCAGCCCCCCAGAGCCCCCCCTTTTACTTACCTGAATCCGTTCGTTACAGCGTCGGTGACGAGCCCAGCAGCTCCAGCCACTGTCTTGGCTCCCGCTGCTGTCAATCAAATCCAGTGAAACAGGGAAGGGGCCAAGCCCCGCTGTCAATGAACGCAGTAGCAGGACTCGGGAGTGCCCCTGTGGAATGCAGCTCTCCGCGGGGGCACTCAATGAGAAGGAGCCAGGAGCGCTGCCCAGGCACCCCAGAAAAGGAGGATCGGGCCACTGTGCAAAACCCTTGTACAGAGGAGGTAAGTAGGCGTTTGTTTTTTGTTTTGTTTTTTTTTTTTTTAAACAAACCTTTACAATCACTTTAATTAACATTCTGCTAAAACTGTGTGCGCTAGTACTGTTTGGACCTTAAACAGGGTACAGCCCGGAAGCTTGTCCTGCAAATTTGGATATTAGTGAAAAGAAACTAAAAAAGTATCATGTATGGTACTCAATTGTTCTTTTTACAATTGTACTAATACAGCTAAAATCACCTCCCTCGAGCTGCAGAAAGCCAAGTTGTAATCTATAAACTTGGAATATGGGACTACTGCTAGTGATTTATTATCCTGAAAATAGCTCTTTTATAAGTAAACATATTCTAATCTACTAAAACAATAAAAACACGTTAAGAGATATAATAAAATGCTTCAACTGCCTTAAAAAGTAAAGAGAAATCACAAATGTTCAAGGACATGAACGTTTACCGCATAAATTATCGCATGCGGTAAAAAAAAAAATGTCCAATTCACAAAAAACAAAAATGATTATGCGGTATTTACCACAAAATGAAAAAATGTGTCAGTAAACATCACAAGGAAAAAAAAAAAAAAAAACTGTTCGATTTACAAACGGGAGTAAAAAAAAAAAAAAAAAAAAAAAAAAACCACACACCATGTGATATTTAACACCAGGGTTTTGCTGATGGTATTTTGTTAGAAGCTGCGTGGCGGATCCCCCCAATAGTTGGTTGCTAAGGAGTGGGCCAGGAAGCCAGTCACCGCATCCTTAACGGATGGCTCATCAACTGAATTTAAAGAAAACATGGTGGCAATTAAAAATGATATAAACAAAGCATTGGGCCCCCCCCCCCCCCCCCCCAACGCATGCCAGGCCCTTAAAGTCTGGTATGGATTTTAAGGGGAACTCCACGCAAAAAAATAAAAACCATTGCGGGGTCCCGCCCAAAATGTCTACCAGACCCTTATCTGAGCATGCAGCCCTGCAGGTCAGAAAAGGGAGGAGAGAGCGCTCCCCAGATTAGACCCCAAATTTCCCCTCCGAGATAGTTTGATTAAATGCTTTCACAGGCTGGTAACGACCTGTTTACATTAGACTGAAACCAAAAGTAGCAAAATACTTGTCGCTTCCGGTTTCTCAGACCATAGAGATGCAGTCCTTGGTAATCGCTATGGTAGGCCAGCAGAACTACTGGCTTAAGTCCCAGGCTCTCTGGGGGAACAGGAGATCCGGGAAAGGCCGTGGAAGATGGTGGGGGGGCACCCCCTTGCACCGCATGTAAAAGTGATCCAATGGCTATTTAGACGCTCAAATACTTTACATGGCCGGCTGAAAAGATTGATGCAGGGGTCAGGACTGCAGCCATGGTCCCAGTATAACCACTTCAATCCAGACATTTGGGTATGTCCATTTTGAGGGAAGTAGTTAGGAGGAAAAACATTTCTAAGTTTCTAAATTTGTTTACTCATTCATTTCTAAGTTTCTAAATTTGTTTACTCATTCTTATACCACCAACATATGCCAGATTGCATAAAAAGTCATGCAAACACCCATACAAGAGGATGGTTGGATAGAAAGCAACCTACCAAGATATATTTTCATGCTTGGATATTAGACATAACTTACATTTGCTATTAACTGGTTCCCAGTAGTACATTTGCCACCAATATTAAATCATTTTAATAAATACAGACAGTAATTCCAAGCAACTTGCAGAGAAATAAAGCATGCAGACTTCTTTGTAAGGCTCAGTTACTGGCCAGTTTAATCCCAAAAATCTGTTAGCAATTTGGGGCTTAAATCATTTTCTCATTTTTTCCTTACCTTTTTTCAAAATCAATTTAACCAAGAAGAAGTAATCATATTCATAAAGGAAGAAAATGATAATTTAACCAACCCGAGGCAATATAGAAATAATGTTTTGATTTGAAATAACAAGACAAGAAAAATTATTTGGACGGGGGGTACATTTGAAAATATTCATTACTTGAAACTACAACAGATCTTTGGATCTAAAAAGCAAAGTTATAAAAAAATAAAATAAAAAAAGTTGGAGATGTAAATTAAGAAAAAGATCCTTGAGTGACAGATTTAAGAAACACAATAAAAGCTCTTTACTTATTAAAGATGAATGATAAGAACATGCTCAAGAAGGCGAGAATCGTGGGAAGGTGAAAAGACTGGCAATCTTACAAAAGTGAGTACACCCCTCACATTTTTGTAAATATTTTATTAAATCTTTTCATGTGACAACACTGTAGAAATGACACTATGCTACAATGTAAAGCAGTGAGTGTACAGCTTGTTTAACAGAGTAAATTTACTGTCCCCTCAAAATAACTCAACACACAGCCATTAATGTCTAAACCGCTGGCAACAAAAGCGAGCACACCCCCAAGTGAAAATGTCCAAATTGGGCCCAATTATTATTATTCAGGATTTATATAAGGCCAACAGTTTACGCAGCGCTTTACAATATAAAACGGAGACAATACAGTTATAATACAATAAAATACAATTAGGTATTAAGAGGGCCCTGCTCAGAAGAGCTTACAATCTAATAGGGTGGGGCAGGTGGTACAAAAGGTTGCAACTGTGGGGAATGAGCTGATGAAAGTGGTAAAAGATTAGCAGGAGACGTTAGCCATTTTCCCTCCCCGGTGTCATGTGACTCGTTAGTGTTACAAGGTCTCATACTGGTCACTGGAAGTATTACATGGCACCTCGTGGCAAAGAACTCTCCGAGGATCTGAAAAAAAGAATTCTTGCTCTACATAAAGATGACCTAGGCTATAAGAAGATTGCCAAGATCCTGAAACTGAGCTGCAGCACAGTGGCCAAGACCATACAGTGGTTTAACAGGACAGGCTCCACTCGGAACAGGCCTCGCCATGGTCGACCAAAGAAGTTGAGTGCACGTGCTCAGCGTCATATTCAGAGGTTGTCTTTGGGAAATAGACATATGATTGCTGCCAGCATTGCTGCAGAGGTTGAAGGGGCACCCACTGCATCAAATTGGTCTGCATGGCTGTCGTCCCAGAAGGAAGCCTTTTTGATGCACAAGAAAGCCTGCAAACAGTTTGCTGAAGACAAGCAGACTAAAGGGGGGGGGGGGAATCAGTACAGACAGTAAGGAATACTGATAAGCAGGACTAGAGGGTAAGAGGAAGAAGCAGTACAAGGAGCACTGGTTTTATTATTGTATCTTTTAATGGGATATTCATTGTTAAGCCCCATACACACTATTACATTTTCTGAAGATTTTTGTATTCAGATTTACCAAAACCATGTAGTGCAAGGGCCTGCCTGATTGCATACATATTGAAACTCTTAAGGTTTTACCTCATATTATATGGTTTTGGTAAATCTAAAGACAAAAAATATGATTTTTTTTTTCATCATACTTACCTGTAAAATCCTTTTCTTTCAGTACATCATTGGACTCAGAGTTAGGCTAATATTCATTACTTACTGGGTTATACGCCATCTCTAGGTGAATGGACACTGGTAGACAAAGTCTTAGACAGGAAGTGGTCCCCTATATAACCCCTCCCATATAGGAAGTACATCAGTTTTGTAGAAAGCACTGAATCCTCAAAAAAGAGGGGAGGGATCTCTGTGTCCCATGATGTACTCAAAAGGATTTTACAGGTATATACATGATGGGACACAGAGTTAGGATAATATTCATTACCTACTGGGATGTCCCAGAGCAATAGCCTTGATGGGAGGGAGACACCCTGCTAAACAATAGCCATCAGACCTTATATGGCAGCCCGCAGTACACTGCAGTCGAAAGCCGAATCCTCGGCTAATCGAACATCCACTTGATAAAATTTTGTGAATGTATGCACTGAAGATCAAGTAGCAGCCTTACAAATCTAAGCCAGATACCTGATGGCGAAAAGCCCAGGAGGTTCCTACACCCCTGGTAGAATGAGCTCTCACCCTAAAGGGAGGAGCTTTACGTTTCAGACCATAGGCCTAAATAAGCAATTGATGGACCCAACTGGCAATGGAAGCTGCCTGCCCCTTCTTGGGTCCTTTTGGTAGAACAAAAAAGGACCTGATCTGATCCTCGGATCTCCGCAGATCTAGACAAATAAACCTTGACTGCCTCAACAACGTCCAAGGAATGCAGTCGTCTCTCTTCTGCCAAACGAGGCTGAGGGAAAAAATTAAGCAAAATAATGTCCTGATTCAAATGAAAGGCTGACATCACTTTTGGCAAAAAGGATGGAACAGGTCGTAACATGACCCTGTTGTGGTGAAGGATCAAGTATGGTTTCCTGCACGAAAGGGCCACCAACCCTGACAACCTTCTAGGCCATCAGGAAGGCTAGCTTGCGTAACAGCAAGTCTAATGGAAATTCCTTGATAGGCTCAAATGATTGTTTCTGTAACACAGACAGCACCACGTTTAAGTCCCAAGGACACATAAGTGACCTAATGGGGGGAAGCAAACGAGTTGCCCCCTGCATAATTGATCGGACTAGCAAATGGGAGGCTAAAAGACCTTTGAAAGAATACCGACAGGGCCGAAATCTGACCTCTGATTGTACTCAAAGCCAATCTGATTTCCACAGCTGACTGTAGAAAAGAGAATTCTCCCAATCATGTATTTCTGAGGATGCCATTTTCTGGCTTCACACCAAGCAATACAAGTCTTCCAGACCTTATGATAGATCTTCCTAGTGACAGCTTTTCTAGCATTCACTAGGGTAGACACCACTGGTCCCGAGATGCCATGGTCCTTTAACACCCTGGCTTCAATAGCCATGCCATCAAATTTAGAGACTGCAAATTAGGGTGGAATATAGGACCTTGAGACAGTAGATCGGGGCGACGTGGAAGCGTCCATGGTCCGTCTATTGTCAGTCTCACAATCTCTGGGAACCAGGGCCTTCTGGGTCAGGCTGGTGCCACCAGAATGACTGGAACCTCCTCTCCGAATCCTGCACAACAAATGTGGAAGGAGAGGAATCGGGGGGAAAGCATAAACCAGGGAGTACTGGATCCATGGAACTGCTTTAGCTTGTTGTTGAACTTGGATGCCAATAGGACAACCTCTGGCCATCCCAAACGCTGGCAAATTTCCTGGAACAGCCCTGGGTGTAGGGAGCATTCCCCCGGGCAGATCTGCTGGCGGCTGAGATAATCTGCCTTCCAGTTCTCTACTCCCGAAATATGGACTGCCGATAGAATTGGCACATGTCCCTCTGCCCAGGCTAGGATGTGATTCACCTAATTCAGAGCTGAAGGAGGTAAACCAGGTTCTGATCCTGCAACCACCAGTTTAGGCTTAAGCGTACCATCTTTCCTAGAACAAAATATTTTACAGCGCACACATACAAGAATGACATTTCCTGCAGGGCTAGTTAAAAACACCTGAACATATTCAAAAAATACGGGGGTTTGGTCACACTATATGGTCATATAGTGCTAAGCCCACAGAAGACGCATACAGAGCCGAAATGGAGGGTGGTCTGGTGCCCCTTAACTGACGCACCTGATCCTTCAGGGCACAGATCATTACGGATGGCAAAAATATCCTCTCTTGGACCGTATCTAGGATCAGACTTAAATACTTCAGACTTTGAGCTGGTCTCAAGGCTGACTTTTCGGTATTTATGACCCAGCCTAAGCTTTCCAAATACCACACTGTGCAGGTTATGCTCTGTTCTAGAGCCTGTAGTGAGTGATCTCTGAGCAGAAGGTCATCCAGATACCCGAGCACCAAGATCTCTTGGGCCCTTAAAAGACCCAGTACTGGTGCTAGGACCTTTTTGAACACCCAGGGAGCAGTGGCAAGCCCGAAGGGTAGAGCCACAAACTGAAAATGACGTTCCTCTACTGCAAATCGCAGGAACCTCTGATGAGGCTGAGGTACGTGTAAATACCTGTCCTTTATATCGATGGAGGCTAGAAAGTCTCCCATCTGGAGCGAGGCTACAACTGAGCAGACAGACTCCAATGGATTAGTAGATACGGGTTCAGGGATCTTAGATCCAAAATGGGCCTTGTGTCCCCGTTTGGTTTTTGAACCGTAAACAGGTTTGAATAAAACACCACACGCCCCTTTCGGACACAGGAACCTGTACAACCACTCCTTGATGCACTAAATTATGTAGTGCCTGAAACAGTAGATTTTTTTTGGGGGATCCGAGGGAACGCTGGATCTTTGAAACTTCTGAGGGGGAACCCCCCGTAACTTCAGCTTGTAACCGTGGGATATAGTCTAGGTGACCCACTCGTCCTGAACCACTGGTCTCCAAATGTCCACAAAGTGCAGCAGCCTTCCCCCCACCCGATAAAGTGGGGGCATCCCATCAAAAGGAGGGCTTGGTGCTGGGTTTAGAAGAGCTTTGGATCCAGTGCTTTTTCTGGCCCTGGCCTTGCCCCTGGCTCTAGCGCCCTGTTGGTGGCGGAACTGCCTTGGCGCTGAGACACCTGAGGTTTTAATTGGGAAATGCCTGGTGCTTCTTGTAACGAGCCCCTTTGCTCGCTCAGTTCCACTCTCCCGTCACTCCTCTGCAGCTATTGAATCAGATTGCAACGTCTGATGGTTCGGTCATCCAATGCTCCGGGATTAGAACTTCAGCTATGTGCCGTTCTAACCCAGTTGTGATAGCTCAGAACAAACACCAGGCAGGCTGTATGTAAGTTCAAACAGGAATCTATCTTTATTGACAAAATACAGGCTTTTATACACTCAAAGTGGAGGTGCAGACCTCCTGCGCATATTACTCTAACAATACAGCTGTAACCTAATTAACCTAATTAACATGAGCTAATTAACTAATCCCTTTAGACAGCCTAGATGACTCAGACATGACCGTTAGGCCAGACTGGCCGTCTTGTAGTTTAGAAAATCCAATCAACATTATCACAATCAACATAGACTCTTCTTCACACAATAGCAGAATTAACACAAATAACAATGGGGATCTAATGACTCTTAGATCCCATAGTAGACTTATTTACAATACACATTTTAGCAGACAATAGACAGACAGGTGTTGGAATTTACATCAGCATCTCCTAACAGTATCTGTCCCAGCATTATGAATCAGCCACTATTCCAATATGGCAAATCCAGGGTCCCCAGAGTCTGTGTGTCCTGGGGGACCAGGACCCGAATCCACAGTAATACCACCTCAAGAGTCCCCAGGCATATAGCTCACAAAGAGCATCGTTCCCCCAAATGCAAGGGCCCCCGATCGATCGGCAAGAGGATAGCATACAGTCCCCTCCAAAAGTCTCTCTCCCGGCTAGGTCTGTCACATTTCTCCCCTTTTGGCAGGAGACCAACACAGGAGGAGACCCCAGACGGGTTGACTCCGAAGTTAGTCAGTAGTTCCAGTCCTCTAATGCCTGTACCCACACAGTACCCCAAACAAATTGTTCCAAATAAAGCATTACTCACCCAGCCAACCTCTGCCTCTCTCAGAGAACATATCTGCCGCTGGGGAGAGGCCTGGACTGGCCCTTCTCCCTGGAGTCCTTTCTGCCGCTGGAAAGAAGAAGACAGGGTGTCTGGGCTCACTCCGTCATGCTGTTGGGGATCTGGGCCGACTGCCCAGCATCCCTGGGGTATACAGGTGGAGACTGAAGTCCCATCCACCTTCACAGGACATCCATCCTCTGTTAGTTGAGGGCAGAGTCCAGCAGTACTCGGCCCTGTTGCCAGCCCTTCTGCTGGAAACCCCACACCATCTGCTCTGGCTAACTGTTGGGGAGGGACGACGAACACCTCCTCTCCCTTCTCCCCCTGTATCCTGATCTGCTGCTGGGAAGTGACCACCTCCTTCTCACCCTGAGCCTCCGGAACCGACGCAGGTGAAGGGCAGAGATCTTGGACCCTCTGTCCGGTTGCCAGCGCTTCAGCTGGGGAAGTTCCTTGTAACTTCACAGATACTTCTGTTGGTGCTGGGCAGAGCATAGTGAAGTTTGGCCCTAATAACAGCTCCTCTTCTGCTGGAGGCTCACCAGGTTGTTCTTCCTCAGCATAAAAGTCTATCAAATCCCCTGTCTTTGCAACTGGTGTCTGGGGATAAAGGTTCACCATCTCCTCTCCGTGGAACCCAGAAGATGCTATCAGTGCTGGGCAGAGGTTAGCAGAGCTCTGCCCTGTTGTCAGCACTTCAGGTTTGGGGACGGCAATCTTCAGATTTCCCACTGCCGATTCTCTGGCATTCCGCTGGACAGGCACATTCCTCCATCCAAGATCA
Organism: Aquarana catesbeiana; assembly: GCF_042186555.1. NCBI lineage: Eukaryota > Metazoa > Chordata > Amphibia > Anura > Ranidae > Aquarana > Aquarana catesbeiana. The sequence goes on along the minus strand of NC_133327.1, from coordinate 320,434,755 downwards.
TCCAATGCAGAAACAGGTTCATCAAGGTCAGTCAGCACTTGCTGCATCCGCCATAAGACCTCCGCCTCCATAGCTGCGGGGGGCAGGTTGGCAAAGTACACCGTTACTCTGCCACATTGTCAACTCTTCAGCCAGGATTTCAGAGTTGTCAACTGGTATTTCATGATAGTCCCAGGCAAAGGGAGCACCACCCTGCTGCTGAGCAGAGTCCAACAGCTGTTTGTAGGCGATCTCCAACTCCCATTCCTGAACGGCCAGAAACTCCAAATCTTCCAGTGCACTTCTGAGACATTCAGTCTCCGCTCTCTGTGCTCCATTATTTCCTCCAAACGCCACTCCCGATCACTTCCAAAGTCAGGGTCCCTGGACAGCCTTTAGTATAACAATCCCAGGCCATCGTAGTCAAAGCCTTCCGTGGGGCTGTCATCCGCTGTCCATGGGCACACTTGGGCTACATACCACTGGAGGGCTCTGTAGCTCTCGTCCAACCGCATTTCTGCCCGGATCAGCCTGCTTAACTCGGCTGTCCACTCCTGGTTCGGCTGTTCCCCCAAAAACAGTATTCACTCTTCATACTGCGACCAGTACCTCACATGGATGGAGGGGAGAACTTTTCCCTGGTGTCACTGCTCACGGGCTAGCGCTTCCTTCCAGAGTTCACAGCGGATAGAATCAAACCATCCTAGCAGGACCTGCTCTGATACTGGTCCTCTGTGCTGTATCTTTTTCTCTCGCAACCTCCTTCTGAATTCCTCATCCATGGTGGCTGGTATCTCTCCTCTCCTGCTATCCTGCTACCTTGGATCCAGGTGATGGTTTGGATGTGTTCACGGCAAGGAAGCACGATCCCACCATTCCCTCCACGGCTCTCAAGTAAGTCTTTCAGCGCGGCCCTCCTGCAGGCTGGTTTGGAGTGTCCCAGTAACTGGAGAGCAAATCCCACGGCTGCCAACCAATGTAACGAGCCCCTTTGCTCACTCGGTTCCACTCTCCCGTCACTCCTCTGCAGCTATTGAATCAGATTGCAACGTCTGATGGTTCGGTCATCCAATGCTCTGGGATTAGAACTTCAGCTATGTGCCGTTCTAACCCAGTTGTGATAGCTCAGGACAAACACCAGGCAGGCTGTATGCAAGTTCAAACAGGAATCTATCTTTATTGACAAAATACAGGCTTTTATACACTCAAAGTGGAGATGCAGACCTCCTGCTCATATTCCTCTAACAATACAGCTGTGACCTAATTAACATGAGCTAATTAACTAATCCCTTTAGACAGCCTAGATGACTCAGACATGACCGTTAGGCCAGACTGGCCGTCTTGTAGTTCAGAAAATCCAATCAACATTATCACAATCAACATAGACTCTTCTTCACACAATAGCAGAGTTAACACAAATAACAATGGGGATCTAATGACTCTTAGATCCCATAGTAGACTTATTTACAATACACATTTTAGCAGACAATAGACAGACAGGTGTTGGAATTTACATCAGCATTTCCTAACAGTATCTGTCCCAGCATTATGAATCAGCCACTATTCCAATATGGCAAATCCAGAGTCCCCAGAGTCTGTGTGTCCTGGGGGACCAGGACCCAAATCCACAGTAATACCACCTCAAGAGTCCCCAGGCATACAGCTCACAAAGAGCACCGTTCCCCCAAATGCAAGGGCCCCCGATCGATCGGCAAGAGGCTAGCATACAGTCCCCTCCAAAAGTCTCTCTCCCGGCTAGGTCTGTCACACTTCTCTTTACAGGAAGTAAAGAGCTCTTCCCTCCGGAAATCTTTTGGCTATATTTGTCCAAATCATCACCAAACGTTTCCAATGAAAGGGGAAACCTGCCAATAACTTCTTACAAGGAAGCTCGGCTGACCAGTTCTTAAGCCACAAAAGTCTGCGCATATGTACAGACAAGAGAGCCAAATGAGAAACCTGCTGTAATGAATCCTTTAAAAGGCATCAACAGCAAAACACAGCGTTCGAGGAATATCTGTCTTATTTTCACCAAGATCATCCTCCTGGTTAGGCCTGTCAGGCCGTCTGACCTGATCCTTTACGGACTAGCAGATACCAATTGCTGTAACAGCTGGCTGAATATCTGAACTGACCAAAGAAAAGGAAGCCTTTAATAATGACTCCAGTTTCTTGTCAACCGGGTCTTTCAAGCCCTGTGCATTATCCACCGGACAAGTTAAGGTTTTGTTTAAGGAAGAGACTGCTGCATCTACGGCTTGCATGCTCCACTTCTTAGTGAATTTTTCATCCGTGAGATATAAAAGGGAAAACCTCTTAGGAGGAACAAAAATCCCATCAGGATGTTCCCAATCAGCATACACCGCCTATTCCAACAGTGGGTGCAAGGGGAAAGCCTGTGCGGCCTGATGAGGCCTCAGGGACCCCAAAGAGGACCAGTGGGGCTCAGGAACCTCTGCAAGAGGCAACTTAAAGGCAGAACGAACCATCTCGGTAATAGTCTGGATCAAAAGCCTCTGCGACTGAGAGGCAGACACCAACTGGATATCTTCCTGTCCAGATTGCTCAGAAGCAGACTCATCCCCCAGGCCCTCCACAGAATCCAAAGCTAAATTTTAGCTCTTCCCCATCCTCAACCCATTCCTGCTCCAAACTAGGAGGCTCAAGGGAGGGGGATCGGTCACAATTCTTGCCACCCTGTGGGATGGAGGCAATCATGCCAGCAATCCTGTGCTCTAACCCGGCTAGTGATGAGGACAGTACAACCTTGGTGATAAAGGGTATAGCAACAGCATTGACTGTAGGCACAATACCAGATAGGCGCAGCGGCTCAGATTGCCAGGAAGCATCTGGTCTTCCAGGGGATACAACACTAGGGATATGACTAGGTTCATCAGGAGCTACTGACGACATAGGTGTGCCCTTCCCTGTAGTTAGTCCCGCTCCTCTTTTTTGAAGACATTTACAAGCCACAAAAAAAAAAAAAAAAAAAAAAAAAAGTACCCTTCTATAGGGCTCACCAAGCCCCTATGCAACAATCCTGCTGAGCACCTTAGCCTGCCAAGCAACACCTGGTGACTCACGTGACCCGGATAAGGAGAAATGAACCGCTGCAAATGCCTGGTTCAGAGCCTGCTCTTGTGTCCCACAGCTGCCTTCTGGAAGCACCACATGCTTGGCATACACAGCTTAAATAAGCTGGCTGTGTGACGAGACGTTCTGCGCACGCGCATGGTCCCGGCAAACAGGTGCGGCTGTATTCGCATATGACGTGAACCTTCGTACGCCCATATTAGGCTACGGCGCATGTGCGGCTCTGAGTGCGCACAACACCTATGGCGAAGCCGCATGCACCATGGCCGCCAAAAATCAAACTGCCGAGCACAGCAGCGCTCTTGCGAATGCATGTGTGCCATGGCGAACCAAGGCAAAATGGTGAACCGTTGTGCACCATTATACAGGTTAAAAACAGCCAGACACAAGCAAAAAAGGTACACTTTGCAAACACCCACAGCTAGCCCAAAACTCCCCCGTATGGTCACCGCACACAGGAGGTGTCCAGCCTCTAGCTAGCTTGACTGATTGTTACAATCACTGGGACACCCCACAATAACTAAATAAGGGGGTTTCACTTACCCGTCCAGTTGCAGAAACTAAGAGCCCAATCTTCACCTATCACGGCGGGTTCCTGTCACTTGAGGACCTTCAAGGACTGGGTACCCTTTTCATGTTTAGGGTCCACTCACTTGGACCTGTACAGCACCCTGCAGAAATGCTCTCGCACTGTGGTGTCCAGGATTCCACTTTGCAGGGTATAGCGCCCAGAGGTCGCATTACAGGCAAAACCTTGCAGGATCTTGTGTCTTCTTTGCTAGGCTCGGGTACCATCTATCCATCTTATCTAAGCATATAGAGCTTGTGTCAAATGGATCAGATCAGTCAATCTCTTGATTCATTTAAGAACCGTTTGTGGGACTAGAGACCTGGAGCTCAGAGAGCTCAAACAAACGTGCCCATTCACCTTGCAGACACTGGTAAAAAACTGATGTACTTCCTGTATGGGAGGGGTTATATAGGGGATCACTTCCTGTCTCAGACTTTGTCTACCAGTGTCCATTCACCTAGAGATGGCGTATAACCCAGTAGGTAATGAATATTAGCCTAACTCTGTGTCCCATGATGTATGAAAAAGAAATCTTCAGAAATTCTAATAGTGTGTATGGGGCTTTAGCTTCTTTTTTTGCTACAGTTATACTTTAGTACCCTAAAGCACTGGTATTCTTGTATATTTTCTAATTACATGAAGTAACCGTAGCTTTCCTTGGCTTCTGTCTGAACATTGCCTTCAGCTTTAAGTCTTGCTATAGATTTAGTTTTTAACCACTTCCCGCCCGCCCATGTCATATGACGTCCTGGGCTTTGGGTGGGTATATCTGAATGATGCCTGTAGTTACAGACATCATTCAGATATTGCCGGTTTCAGCCGGCGAATCTCTACACCATAGGAATGATCATATCGGCCGTTCCGCCACTTGATCATTCCTATGGGAGGCGAGAGGGGACGTCCCCCCCTCCCGCCGCCCTCCGGTGCTTGCTCCGATTCACCATTACGATCGGTGAGGCGGAGAGCGGATCCGTCGGCGCTGGATGTAGATCATAGAGATTTCCGGCGGACCAGATGGTCGCCAGAGTCTCAATGATCATCTGAGGCCGGGCGCGATGTTATGACGTCACGCCCGGCCTCTCCATTAAAAAAACCAGCCCCGCTTCGGCTGGGAAGCGGTCATCGTTTTATTTTTTATTTTTTTATTTCAGGCTTCCCAGCCTAGTGGTGAGATATGGGGTCTTATTGACCCCATATCTCACTATTAAGAGGACCTGTCATGTTATATTCCTATTACAAGGGATATTATTCCTATTACAAGGGATATTTACATTCCTTGTAATAGGCATAAAAGTGATCAAAAATTTTTTTTTCAAAAAAAAGTGTCAAAATAAAAAAATATATATATAATTATCAATAAAAATTTTTTTTTTTAAAGCGCCGCTGTCCCCGTGTGCTCGAACGCAGAAGCGAACGCATACGTAAGTCCCGCCCACATATGAAAACGGTGTTCAAACCATACATTTGAGGTATCGCCGCGAACGTTGGAGCGAGAGCAATCATTTTGTCACTAGACCTCCTCTGTAACTCAAAACATGTAACCAGTAAAAAAATTTCGCCTATGGGGATTTTTAAGGAACAGAACATTGGCGCCATTCTACGAGCGTGTGCAATTTTGAAGTGTGACATGTTAGGTATCTATTTACTCAGCGTAACTTCATCATTCACGATATGCAAAAACATTGGGCTAAATTTACTGTTTTTTGTTTGTTTTTTTTAAACACAAAACTGTTTTTTTCCCAAAAAAAAAAAAACGCGTTCAAAAAATTCCTGCGCAAATACCGTGTGAGATAAAAAGTTGCAACAACCGCCATTGTATTCTCTAGGGTCTTTGCTAAAAAACATATATAATGTTTGGGGGTTCTATGTAATTTTCTAGCAAAAAAATTATGATTTTTACATATAGGGGAGAAATGTCAGAATTGGCCTGGTAAGGAAGTGGTTAAAAGTATTACAGAAAACAAGGTACCAGGACATAAGGCAAAACTAAAAACGTAGCGTTTTTTTTTTTAACACGTGGCAACTGTATTTTTATATTTTGTTGAAATGTTCAAGATAAATAATAGATAAGGCACAGAAATAATAGAAAATGTGGAATACAATTATGGGACCATAATTGCAGTCTGGCTAATATGCTTTTAGTTTTTTTTTTCTGTTTGCTAGACACCTATATTCATAGTAGAGACCTATTTTTTTAAACCGCATTTGAGCATACTGCATATAATCTTCTTTATTTACATTTTTAAGGCCAACATTACATTTTTAACGGATACAATAAGAACACCCACATTAACCAACATTATGGATCTCCAACTAGGGCTTTAACAACAAAAATAATAATCTTAATAAAAAAAGTGAAAATGTCTATTAGAAATCCTAGAGGACGTGTGCATCTAGCATACTTGAAAAATATAACATAGCATTATGTGGAATTTAAAACTAAACATTGCCAAAACCTACTTTTCTGTGTCTGTCTAAGCTCACATGTATCCAGTGCTAGTGTTAGTCAGACTGCATTTTCCTGTGCTGAGAATACTCTTGCAGCAAAGTGGCCCTGCTAAAGGAAGCAATTAATGTGGAAGGGAAGCACAACATTCAAAACAGTGCTTTGGGTTGCAGACCCTGGCAAACACCTAAGCGTGTAGAGTATTAAAATCTTTGACATGTGATGTTTGGGTAACAGTGGCAGAATTTTTAAAAAGTGTCAGTGACTATTTTTAATCACTTTTTGCACAGCGACCATATATACACAGCCTCGCCGCAAGCTGTTATACTAGGATCATGGCTGCAGGTGCAGCTCAGCTTTCTAGTAAAAGTGAACCGAGTTGCTTCACAGCATTTGGACAGGGCCCCCACCACCAACATTGGGTTGGCTGTAAACAGAGGAGAGGTAGGAACATTGGTTCCCACATCTCCTCTGTGACTATAGAAGCCGGAGAGATCAAGGAATTCACCACTGGTTTCAGAGCTGTGTTTCCCTGGCCGGTACAGTAAGGGAAGAATCTGAACAAACTGATCTGTGCTTGAGCAGATGCTTTGAAGGCCAAAGGAGAAACCAGGGGTCTAATAGACCCCTGATGTCTCAAAGAGTACCTGTCACCTGTCCAAAGCTATCACAAGAGGTCTTGTTCACCCCTTGTGACAGCAAAACAGTTAAGTGAAAAAAAGATTTAAATAGAAATAAACTAATTTTAAAGCACCCCCATCCCTCCCACACAAATGTAAACGCCATGCACATTAGTAAACTGTAACTGCACCACCCATGAGGCATCATTGTGAGCATTAGAGTAAAAGTAATAATTATAGTGCCATAGCTTACATTCAACTCTAAAATGATAACCTGTAAATGTTTTTAATCCATCGCCTATGGACCATTTAGGTACCATAGTTTGTCACCATTCTATAGGCATGCGCAATTTAAATCTTAAAATTACCAAAAATAGGGCATTATATTGTTTTCGCATATACTAAAATTCATTTAATTGCATTTTTTCCCTGAAAATTTGCATTTCATAATGGCTGCCCAAATATTGTAGGACAAAAAAAATTGCAGCAGTTAACACAATAGGCGAGGTAAAAAAAAAAAAGAAACAAGTTCAACCTATGTATGTGATTTTATGTCAGTATTACATTGTATATCCCTGTATGTTGTGGTCATTCAGGTGCTTATCTGAAAGTTTTTTTGAAATTATTGATGCTCCCTGCTGAAACCACTGCCTGTGGAAGAGAATTCCACATGCTAACCTCTCTTGCAGTAAACAACCCTCTACGCAGTTTAAAATTAAACAGCTTTTCTTCTAATTTTAGTGAACGGTCGCATCTTATTATATTCCCTTTCGCGGAAAAGTTTTAATTTCTATTGTGGGGTCATCAGTAGGCTATTTTTACGTTAAAAATCATATCCCTTCTCAAGCGTCTCTTCTCCAGAGAGAACAAGTTCAGGGCTCGTAACCTTTCTTCATAATTAATATCCTCCAGTCCCTTTAATAGTTTTGTTGCCCTTCTCTGGACTCTCTCCAGTTCCAGCACATCCTTCCTGAGGACTGGTGCCCAGAACTGGACAGCATTCTCCAGGTGTGGCCAGACCAGAGTCTTGTAGAGTAGGAGAATTATTGTTTTATCTCTGGAGTTAATCCCCCTTTTAAAGCATGCCAATATTCTGATTGCTTTGCTTGCAGCAGCTTGGCATTGCATGCCATTACTGAGCCTGTCATCTACTAGGACCCCCAGGTCCTTTTCCATCCTAGATTGCCCCAGAGGATCTCCCCTCTAGTGAGTAGATTGCATTCATATTTTTGCCACCCAAATGCATTATTTTACATTTTTCTACATTAAACCTTGTTTGTCATGTAGTTGCCCACCCCCATTTTTTATAGATCTTCTTGCAAGGTTTCCACATCCTGCAGAGAAGTTATTGCCCTGCTTAACTTAGTATCGTCTGCAAATACAGAAATTGAGCTATTTACCCCATCCTCCAGGTCATTTATGAACAAATTAAATAGGATTGGTCCCAGGACCAATGGAGTGACAAACAACATCCATAGTCCTAAAGTGTATATACAGCCAAAACTTTATTTTAGCTATCGAAAAAGAAGGAAATCGTTAAATCCTCTGTCTTTTTGGGGTTTTTTTGCTGCCTGTACCCTATTGGAGAGATTTTTTACACTTCCTGTCCCAGAGACACAAGAGGAAGTGAAAAGAAACGTCTACAAAATGAGTGAATTTCTCCATCCAATTGTCACAGGAATATGACTGTATTGGAAGAATTTGCCTCACCTCTTTTTCTGAAGACACATGTAAAATTTAGAATTTCCCATCACTTACTGTCTCAGTGATAATAGTCATAATAGAGTGGATACATCTTCTTAGCAGAGGCACAGATAGCAGTAAAAACGTGATTGTGGTTCCAAACATTCCCTATCCTATCCAAAAGTAAAAAAAAGTTTTGGCTTTAAATTGGGATTAGGCTCCTGAAGACTGATTACTACAGTGAACAAAGCAGCTTAAAGGCAAAGTTAACCTTTTACAGAAACTGTCTCATGCAGAGGCTGAGCTTAGCTACCGCTGACATAAGCAGAGTGACAGTGTGCACTGTGCATGCGCAGCTTTGATGCAGGAAGCACCCTCACTCCAACTATATTAGAGGTGAACACCAACAGCTGCAATAAACACAGGATGTAAGCATGTTAGCAATGAAATATTTGGTCCAGGCTGCACGGGGGAGAGAAATGGCCTTTTGGTATGGCATCTGCATCTTAACAGCCAGCACAGTGCATTTAATACTACTGGGGGCCCCTTATCTGCACAGGACAGTTTCTGTAAAAGGTGAACTTCGCTTTCAAAAAAGGAACTCAACGCAATGTTCAGGTTTTATCAGCTCAAGCTACTATATACAATGTCATATTTCCAGTGCAAATTTAAACAAATACAAAAAAATCCTTTATTACAGGGGAAGACTAGAGTACCTAAATGAACCTAGATATTTAGAGCATACAGTCTTCATGTAGCTAGTGCCCAGGTCATAACCCAAAAATGACCCCTGAGCTTCAAGGCCACAGTGCTAACCTGTAAACACCACTATTTTCTTACAGAAAACCTTCCAAGCACAATAAAAGGTTAAATTTTCTGCTGGTCTCCAGCCGTTCAAACCAACCGCTGCCTCCAAGGCAATTAAAATCACACAAGAATGCACTCCTGAAATCGGCTTGGGATATATTCACAAGTAGGATTTTGAGTGCCCAGCTAGCCATCAAGATGGCAGTGAGTTGTGATGTCACCCACCGGAAGACAGGAGTCTTCTATATTTTCCCAGCGAAAGTTCTTTGGTTGGTAGAAGGCTATTGGCACAGCAGACTTTTCCTTTTTCATTGAAGGTATGCTTTGAGCATTCAATTACAAAACTTTCCTGTTTGAACAGAAAATCTAAGTTAGGAGGGCACAGAACCAGCTGCATTCAAATTCATTAAAGAATACACTTTCAAAGTACTAACTACAAGTAAGAAGACTTCAGGCAAAAAAATGCTGAGGAATTATACAAATATAAAGAGAAACGACTTCAGGATAAATGCCATTTTTACCTTGCAAACCTGTAAATGAATAGCCCACCCTCTGTGTTTTTTAATGTTCTGCTCAAGTTCAGCAACCCAAGGAAATTACTCTTGTGCCAACTGAGCTCTCTTGGCGTAGGGGTGTATGGCTTTAGGAAGTGTGTAAAAAAAAAAAAAAAAACAGAAAAATAAATGACTTCCCTTTAGTGCTAAACACACAAGATTTAATAACATGCCTCCTGGGGAAAAAAAATAACAGAGCAGCATTGTCAATAATTCATTAGCAAAAGCTCATTTCCATACACTTTCCATGGAGCATTGTCCAAAATCTCTTGTCCTTGTACTGAGCACCCCAGTGAAGATACTTAGTGTTTCAAACATTCCAAAACCAAAAGCATTCAGCCCTGAGCTGAGCTGGTAGAGTAGGGCAAATTTGTACCATCCCTCAGTTTTTGTAGGGCTCAATTCACTAAAAAATATATCATGAGATAATTGAATCAGATGACACATTTTCTCCAATTATCTCACCAGATGCTGAAAATGTCAATTTACTAGCACCTTGTCAGTCATTTACCTCACAAACCAAGAACATGAGGTAAAAAACACACAAAATCATTGGGGCCGATTACCTTAACCACTTGCCTACTGGGCACTTTTACCCCCTTCCTGCCCAGGCTAATTTTCACCTTTCAGCACTGTTGCAATTTGAATGACAATTGCGCAGTCATGCAACACTGTACCTGTATGACATTTTTATCATTTCTTTCACACCAATAGAGCTGTCTTTTGGTGCCATTTAATCACTACTGGGTTTTTTATTTTTTGCTAAACAAAAAACGAACAAACATTTTGAAAACAGTTAATTTTTTTCCTTCACTGATGACGGGTGCACTGATAGGTGGCACTAGTGGGTACTGTTGGGACTGCACTGATAATCAGTGCCCTAATTATCAGTGTTGATATCCCTTTAACACAAGCCAGCTATCGGCTCTCCTTTTCTCTCCTCATGCTGTCAAATCCGATAACCTGGTTGTGTTTACTGCCGTGACCAGCTGTCACTGGAGACAGCTGATCACTTGGTAAAGGGCCGCTGTGATTGGCCTTTAACCCTGATCTGTGATCAGCTGAGTCCTGAGGACATCGCGATCACAGGAGGATGTCCATGTATGCCCTCCCGGCAAATTAGGCCCATGCTGTAGCAGTCCTATAGCTATATAGGAAGTGGTTCAAGTCAAACTAAAGGCAAAACTTTTTTTTTTTAAGTTTTGGATAAAGTGGAGATGGATTGGCACCCCTGTCAGGTTTTTATTGCTGTCTGTGCCCCCAGATTCCCCCTCTCTATTTGTCGTTTACCATGATCATTGAAAGTGACAGAAAATCTCAAATTTTGCGATGTCCCCAGAAAAGTAATAGAGGGGAGATCTTCTAATAGGGACACTAGTTCTGGTGACCTGGGGACCCCAAGGGATTCTTTTAATTTGCAGGGATTTCCTCTCACTTCCTGTTTTGGACAGAAGTGAAGACAAATCTCCCCAATGACAAAGCTGTCATTTTTATTGGTGGAAAAACTGTATTTATATGTGCACGTATTTTTAACAACTATTTTCATTCAATAATTGACATTTATAAAGATATTTTGCATTTATTTAACTTTTTTTATGCACCACGTGTGTCCTGTGAAAGCAGCTTCCCTTTGACTGGTATTCTAGTCATCTATTTTTCTCTTATATTAATATGTATGCTGCACGGACTGCACTGACTTGTGAGTTGGCATATTTCTATAGTTTAAACCATTTTACTTATTAGCACTAAAAAATGAAGGGGTTCTAATCCTTCTCCACTGTATCATCCCATCATGTTATGAGATAAAATACCACATGGTTTCATGAGTAAAACCCCTTACATTTTGATTAAATAACCCATGCTTTATTTTAGCACTGTTTTTTTGTGAATTGCAAAAAAAAGCTGTGAAAAAAAAAATCTGAGTTATTTTATCTGAGCCCTGTTTCACACTTGTGCGGTGCAAATTGAAGCTCAGGTTTCACTGGGGAGATAAAAATCTCCTGTTCAAAGAATTCATTGCGTTTTTGCTCAGTATCAGAGAGCAGGGAGAGGGGGAGGGGGAGGGAGAGGGGGAGGGAGAGGGGGAGGGAGAGGGGGAGGGGGAGGGAGAGGGGGAGGGAGAGGGGGAGGGAGAGGGGGAGGGAGAGGGGGAGGGAGAGGGGGAGGGAGAGGGGGAGGGAGAGGGGGAGGGAGAGGGAGATGTAGTGAGAAGTAGAAATTCCTTGTTCAGAACGCAATGCATCTGCAAATCAGATGCGTTCCCATAGGAGATAATAGGCTTGTAGTTCGCACCACAATGCCCAAAAAACGCACACGTTTTTTGTGCAATGCGCAGTGCGAATGCAACGCACATATGTGAACCAGATGCATTCATATGAATGTATTTTAAAATGTCCTGCGAATTAGATGCGGTGTAAGCCGCATCTAATTCGCATAGGTGTGAACCCGGGCTCAGATTTTAAGAGTAAAATAACTATTTGTGAATTGAGCCCCCAATGAGAGAAAATTATTCCAAATAAAAGTTACATTTACCCAGAACTCCTGTCTGATTTTGGAAACACTTTTAAAAGAAGACCACTTCAATCTATTATGATCTGTTAATAATGGAAGGCACATATTAGTTTTAAAATCTATCATTTTTTAAATCTATAATTCTGACAGCTTAAAAATTACACGACTTGGTAATTTACATAATACACCAACTTTTGGCATACAATCCTTTATTAATAGCCAAAGTCTAGAGTTGTCTACTGTAAAAAAAAAAATGTAATTGTTAAAACTTTTAAGCAAATGTGTTTAATTTGTCAAATGATGCAGACAATAACATTTGCTTCGGAAGAATTCAAACTTAATAATTTAACCCCTTGAGTGCCAGCTTCTATATACCCCTTCATCAGCAGGTACATTTTCAGTTTCCACTCCTGTGATACTTTGGCCATTACTCAGTCATGCAACACTGACCAAATTAATATTTATATAAATTCTTTTGATGAAGTTTATTAACAGATTTTTTTTTTTTTTTTTACTATATAAAAAAGAAAATAAAAGTGATTTTGACCTTCCTGTAAATCCCATATCTTGGAGTACAGAGAGAGTATTCATGGATCCTGGATTATAGGCACATACCTTCAGGTGATTGGACATAGGCAAAGCTTTTGAGGACATGCCCCTGGGCACCACCCCTAGTACCCCAAGGGCCCTTTCACACTGGGGCAGGGGCGTTGGCGGCAAAGTGCCGCTATTGTAAGCAGCGCTTTACCGTCGGTATTGGGCCACTAGCGGGGGGGGGGTTTTACAAAGGTCAACAGACACAACTTGAGTGTTGCTGCAGGAACCTTGAGGCTGAAAGCTGCATCCACAAAAGATTGGATAAAACGGTAAAGAAAGGGAACCAGGTGGTGGCCTTACAAAGCCGGGCCTCAGTATGCTCAGGAAACGAGTTAAGTGTGATTTGCAGTGCGCACCCATCTGTAAAGCTACCAGCTGTCACAGCCGGGTGCCCACAGCGAGGGAGAGAAGCGAGGGAGAGAAGCAAGGGAGAGAAGCGAGGGTTCGGGTGGCCGCATCGCTGGATCCTGGGACAGGTGAGAGTGTGTTTATTAAAAGTTAGCAGATACACTTTTTGTAGCTGCTGACTTATAATAAAACACAAAAACGACTGAAACCCAGTTTTAAGGACACGGGATCAGGAAATACATCCACCGAGACTCTAGCAAAATGGTTTCCTAATCCCGCTTATCTAATGCGTTGCACCAATTCTGGTTTGCTCAAAGGCCACCTTACAGACACGCCAAACCCTCACCTCACCTTACAGACAATCCAAACCCGGTCCTGCTTCATCTGGATCTGGTAAGTGATGGCCGCTCTGCTTCTTTTAATGAACTGGTCTGCTCAGCCATCCCTAACACCTTACCGGCAGACCTGTGGGAGATGCTGAGCTTTTACCCCACAAACACCACTTTTGAAGCCTTGGCTTCTTGTATTGAAGGGACACTTAGAGAGGACATAACCTCACTGCAGCAAACCACCACTCAACTTTCTGCCCACCTGGATACAGTGGAATCCACCACATCAGCTACTAACACTAAAATCCAGGTCTTAAAAGTCCAACTCGCAGTAGTTAATCCCTTCCTCTCTTGTCTCCAGCTACAATGTGGAAGATTTGGAGGACTGCAGCAGACTAAACAATGTTTGCATACAGGCCTCCCAGAGGCTACCCCAATGTCTAATCTCCACGATACGATGTGGGATTTTCTGTCAGCTCCTGGGTGACACCCTTCCTGAGGACATACTCATTGATGGGGTTTATAGGGCTGCTGCCACCTTCTACGGACCTGTCTCGTCCCTGTGATATGATCTGCTACCTTCACTGCTACATTATGAAGGATGCTATTATCTGCAAGGCTTGGCTTAAGGGACACAGACTGATGGAGCCCCTCTACACATCCTTCTGGAATGCTCTCGGAACACTTAAAGGAGATGCAGCATTCTCCACCCCTTGCTAGACAGACTTTAACAGGTTAATGCCACATAACGGTGGCAGTACCCCCTCAATCTCATCATTCAGAAGGATTGGTCCACACATGTGATACAAACTCCCACAGAAGGGTTGGTGACATTGCCAGATGCAAATACTCCACAACTGTGTAGGAACTGTGAACTGTTCTAATCCAACTTCCTTGTAAATGACACTCCGTGCTCCCCTCGTATGTTTCCACACTCACCAGAAGCATAAAAAGTGTAAGTATAACATGAACAAATGCCACTAGTGACTCTTGATTTATCCCTGCGATCCTCTTAAGTTTGAAACAGACCTCTTAGTATTACTCCATGTGTGCATGTATGGGGAGATAGAAATCACACAATCCTCCACAGCGCAACTCTGTTTTATTTTAAAAGTGTATAAAATCAAATAGTACTCACACAGTACATAGGTTTGCATATGTCGCATCTATTAGTGTCCTCGGCTTGGATTCCTTGTCTGCATTCCAAAGACCGGAAAAACGTAAGCAGGAAGGGGTGGCAAACCCTGCTCAATGCGTTTTATCACAATGATGTAATCAGGAGCCAGTTAACAATATTATTGGAGACATTTAAATAGTAGCTACACATATCTGGCTGTCATTCAAGCATTCCTTCTCTCCCACCACTTTCCTTCCTTCCATTGTAAAGAAAGTAGAGGGCTCTCAGATGTAAAAACTAACTTGTTTACATCTGTGATCAGTCTCTCCATGACTGATCACAGTGATCACAAGGTACAGAGCCGTTTGAATCAACTCTGTACACTGTGTTTGAATAAAGCTATCAAAGGACAGCTCGGTTCACAGGCGTTAACGGGTGCACTGGCCACTTGAGGGATATCTCTGGAAATATGACTGTAGGGAGGTGGTTAAAATTACAATACAGTACAGATATATTTTCATGCTAAAATTTGGAATAGCTTTCTGGCACCACTTTTTATATTGTAAATGCCCCATCCTGACCTCAGATGCACCTTGGACCCAATCCCCATCAACCAGCCCATGGCCACATCCATCCTTCACCTTGGCCTCTGTTGCACTGCACAGGTATGGTTCTAGGGAAAAAGATAAATGAGAGAGCTGTCTATGTAGCAGATGCCCTATAAATTAAACGGTTCCTGGCACAAAAGTACCAGCCTGTGGACATCTGAAGCATTTACTACATAGAGATGTAGTACATCATTTACATCATTCCCAGATTTTTCCACAAAGGTATAGCTGTACTTTAACACATTACTGGTTAAAGAAATGGTCCATTTTACACTTCAGTGAATGGCATTGTTACTATTACCCTCAGCTTCATGTCCCTACACATACTTTTAGCAGCAGTAGTCAGCACTTTAAAATTCTTAGTGGCAGACTAATGTGCACTATGATAACACTACCGAAGTGGGAAGTTTTTATAGCAGGATAGCTAACAAAGAGGTAAATGTAAAGCTGGGCATACATGGATCGAAATTTGGCCAGTTCAACAGAAACCAGATGAATTACGATTCAAGTTTAGCCCCCTCTGTTCTCTGAACAGTCCTGCTGGTAAACCAACAGTCTGACCACACATGTAGCCAATGGCCTGCAGTACTAATCAGTGTATTCTGATGGCAGGGGAGTCCTGCTGTCAGAATACAAAGACACAGCAGGGAGGAATCCCCCCCCCCCATCCACCTTGAATGTGTGGATGGGAAAAATGTTCTCAGTTTTTTGTTCAGCCGCGCAGCTGAATGAAAAAAAAAAAACTGAGCCATGTATGGTCAGCTTAAGTCATAGTTGCATAGTTACATAGTAGGTGAGGTTGAAAAAAGACACAAGTCCATCAAGTCCAACCTATGTGTGTGATTATATGTCAGTATTACATTATATATCCCTGTATGTTGCGGTCATTCAGGTGCTTATCTAATAGTTTCTTGAAGCTATTGATGTTCCCCGCTGAGACCACCGCCTGTGAAAGGGAATTCCACATCCTTGCTGCTCTTACAGTAAAGAACCCTCTATGTAGTTTAAGGTTAAACCTCTTTTCTTCTAATTTTAATGAGTGGCTGCGAGTCTTGTTAAACTCTCTTCTGCAAAAAAGTTTTATTTCTATTGTAGGGTCACCAGTACGGTATTTGTAAAATAGCCCTCCCAGGGCCAAGTTCTGGAACACTTCTTTAAAGCTAAACTTTAGGCATATATAAAATACACAATTTAATTCATTAATAGGTCCTTAAATGTATTTTTTAAATAAAAGCACCTAAATTTGACCCGGTAGCCTTGTATTGCAGAGTTGGAGTGTGAAAGCGAGTAGTAAAAGTAGGCAAATAAGTTAATGTGCAGAGAAGTATGTCTATAGTAGCAGAAAGCTAAGTGACCGAGAGATGAGCTCATCACTGTGCTGCTTCTCCTTTCACTGTCTAGTCATAGGCTTGGGTGGGTACAGGATGACTTTAGCTCAGAGGAAGTGGATTAAATGGTTCTGGCCAGAGGACATCTAACAGCAGGAAAAAAATAAATAAATGGGAGAAATCTCTGGATTGCAGCTGAACATTGCAAAAGGTGCTTTTTATTACTGTATCTTTTACCGGCTATTCATTTTTTGGTATTTTTGGCTGGAGTTCTGCTTTAGAGGAATTCGATTTAGAACAGGGAAATATTGTTTTTCCAAGCTCTGTAACATATCTTGTCCTCCCACACAACTTACCTAGGTAGTGAAGGTGATATCTGCTGCATCTAAACCTCTGACATTTCTGCTTAATAATGAATTCCTAACAAAAAGCCAGATGGGAAGGTTGTGTCTGCAACAAGTGTTAGGATATTGCACATTTTTCACAGCAAAGCATGATAGTCCCAGCTTAGGTAAATGCTAAACAATTCCATTACCATTTCTGCAATTACCGACACAACAACCTTTTCACATCAGTGTAGAAATCTGGAAAGCAGAGAAAATGTGAGACCTTTCCTGGCAATTATGTAAATTGCAAATAATAGGGAACGATGTGGGATCCCGTGAGTACAAGGAAATGTATGGAACAGGTTTATTTTTAGACTACTTGGTTTACAAAATAAACACCAAAAAATGTTACTTTGCATCAATATCAATCTTTGAAAGATATCTGAGAATGCAAGATGCAATCATGGAGCACTGAACACCAAATAATTAGAAACAAAAATGACAAGTATATATTGAACACTACTAAAGTTTAACTACAATAAAGCACCACGTACTCCAATCATGGCTCACTGCTGTGTACCTTTTTACATTTTCATCACTGTAAGGGCATGTGCACACTGTAGCTCAAAAAAAAAAACAAAAAAAAAAAAGCTGCTTTTACAGGCATTTGAGTTTTTATTTCAGCTTGAAGCAGCTTGTACTTTTTGGGCTTTTCTGCACGTTTATTGTGCTTCTTTGAGCATAAGCTTTTTTCCCACAAACCCTCCCCTCAGCTAATTTTTCCTTTTTTTGTGTTTAAGCTTCTTCATGCTCTTTTGCATGTTTTTGGGCGTCTTTTCTGCTCAAAAGCTCCTCTCAAAAACGTGAGTTTGGTGAGGGGTTTTTTTTTTGCCTGTAAGAGCACATGCCTGTAAACTCCTGAAAAAGCCATAGTGTGCATGGACACATTGGCTAACATGGAGGGGAGTTTCCAGGCAGAAAAAATAAGTGCTCAAAAAAGCTCAAAAGCCTGTTGGAGCCGCTTCTTTGAGCTGCAGTGTGAATGAGCCCTGGCTTTGTGAACTTTCAGGAGGGGAGATACAATTCCATTGCTCTATCTTTTTTTTCTAATCAGCATGTTGAAAATGGCTTGTTGTCAAAGGTGTACTGCTAAACTGCACTGTAAAGCTATGTGCATATTGACATCGTAGCAGGATCTGTTGCTACATGGACATATATCATGTAGCTTTGTACAGCAACTTTTCAATTGTTAGCCACAGATCACCATAAAAATTTACCTGCTAGACACCATTGCAACTAACACATTTATGATATCTACTATAACCTGGATAATAAACAGCAGTCACACTATATTTACACTAGCTTTCTTGTTACCAAATAAACCCAAGAACTTAAAGCAGAACTTTAGTCGAAAGAAGAAAATATAACCTATGTAACACTGGCCTGTATATAGTTGAGGACAATATGTTGGTACCCTTCCATAAATAAAGAACCCCCCACATTTTTTTTTGTACAGAACGTGAAACAAAAATAATTGGCATCTATCGTTTATTACATATTTAATACAGATCAGATGTTACTTTTGGTTTATTCAATGGATTATTATAAATAATAAAAAAAGAAAATGGCTTAGACAAAAATGATGGGACGCTTAACCGAATATTTGTTGCACAACCTTAAGGGACAATCACTGCAAATAAGTCATTTTTTGGAGCTCTGAAAGAGACTTCAGCACCTGCCAGCAGCTAGTGTAGCCCACTCTTCTCGGGCAAACTGCTCCAGCTGTCTCAGATTTAAAGTTTGTCTTCTCCAGGCTACATTTACATCAAATGCAGTGGCACCGAGTTGGGTGGCTATTCCAGCACAGTACCACATGGACAAGGCAAAATGCCTTGTCTCCATTGTGTGCTTATTCACACCACTGCATCGTGATGGTCTGCGGGCAGTGTGCGCTGAAAAAGGTACTGAGCATCACGAGGCAATCTGGGTGGCCAGCAATTGAACTTTGTGAAACGTCACTGAAATTTTTAAAAAAGCAGATTGCACGGAGATCAGTGAATCAGCACTGCAGCAAACCTGCCAGACCGCAGTGGCTGGTGGGAACAAGCCCTCAGACTGCATGCTGCAGCTTTCCACAGATGTTCATAGTTACATAACTGATAAGATTGAAAAAGACACAGGTCCATCCAGTGCAGCGTGTGTATGTCTAACAATTCCCATATCCCCAGTATATTATGCTCACAGAGGAAAAAATCAAATAGTTTTCATTCATAAAGACTTAGTTAATACCACTACTTGGGGAAGAGAACTCATTATTTTCACTGCTCTAATTGCAAAGAACCACTTATGTAATAAAGATTAAACCTCCTTTCATCCAACTCAAATTGTGGCTGAGCATGTTCTTCAGGGACCTTAGAGAAAACAGTTTATTAAATGTTACTATAATGGTATAAACTTGTACATTGTGAACAAATTCCCTCTTAAGCAACTATTCCCCAGAATGAATAAAGCTCTATAAACCGTTCCTCATAGCCAAGGTCCTCCAGCCCCATTACTTATTTTGTTGCCCTTGGCTGAATTATGTGGAGTTCAAAGATGTCCTCTCTAAGGACTGGTGACCAAAACTAAACTGCATATTCAAGATTAGGACAAACCAGTGTTTGCAAAGGTGTAGAATACCTGATTTTTTTTCTTGAATTAGTGCTCTTTTTAATGCATGAGAGTACTCTAAGCTTTGTTGAAAGTAGCTTGCTATTGCTAAGATTGTGATCTACAATCACCGCAACTCTTTTTCCAACACAGAATCATCTGCATGAGTATTATTTCTAAATCAAAACAAGCAAATAAATGATCAGTCTAAAATTTTAATGGCAAGTTTATTTTAATAGTGGGAGACAGAACAAAAAAATCCAGAAAAATTCATTTAAAAAAAGTTATAAATTGATTTGCATTTTAATGAGTGAAATAATAGGATTTTTTAAGACAGCTTACCTGTAAAATCCTTTTCTTTCGATGGACATCACGGGACACAGAGCCACAGTAATTACTGATGGTTATATAGGGTATCACTGGTGATTGGACACTGGCACACCCTATCAGAAAGTTCAACCCCCTATATAATCCCTCCCCTTGCAGGGATACCTCAGTTTTGTAGCCAAGCAATATAGTGTATTAGAAGAGGGGCGGGACCTCTGTGTCCCGTGATGTAAAATCCTTTTCTTTCGATGGACATCACGGGACACAGAGGTCCCGCCCCTCTTCTAATACACTATATTGCTTGGCTACAAAACTGAGGTATCCCTGCAAGGGGAGGGATTATATAGGGGGTTGAACTTTCTGATAGGGTGTGCCAGTGTCCAATCACCAGTGATACCCTATATAACCATCAGTAATTACTGTGGCTCTGTGTCCCGTGATGTCCATCAAAAGAAATGGATTTTACAGGTAAGCTGTCTTAAAAAAAACTATTTTCTTTCTCGAACATCACGGGACACAGAGCCACAGTAATTACTGATGGGATGTCCCAGAGCAATGCTATCTGAGGGGGGGGGGGGGGGGAACCACGACCAAGTAGGGTGCAATCAGACCTGAGGACCCTGTACTACGCCCAAAGGCGATATCCTCATGCCTTCTCACATCCACCTGATAGAATCTGGTGAATGTATGTACTGAAGATCAGGTTGCGGCCTTACAGATTTGAGCCATAGAGGCCTGGTGATGCACTGCCCAAGAAGCACCAATAGCCCTTGTGGAATGTGCCCTGATCTGAAACGGAGGAATCTTCTGTTTCAAAACGTAAGCCTGAATAATAAACTGTCTAATCCATTTAGAAATGGTAGCTTTTGACGCTAAAAAAACCAAGTATTCAGCGCAAAAATTAACAACAAAATTCCAATCATGTGATCATATGCATAAATGAACTCTAATGGGATCAGAACAGGATGTTAAAAGTAGAGTCCGTAATATAACACAACAGGTTAAAATATTGGAGGTGGTGTAGGTAGTTCACATTCACGGCAGCCTTCCGGTGGGAGTGAAAGCCATTTTCCCAAAAACACTGTAAAACAAGGAAAAGGAGGCACCTCTGGGTGCAGACTTTAAAACAATTTATTATAAAACAGCAACAGCAAGGTTTGCACTCACATTTAGGAGTAGGTTTCAAGCATAAGATAGTCCCAAAACAATCAAAGGGGTCCGTGGAGTCATCTTTCTCAGCTAGTGGATATGCAGCCTCTGTGTTGTCCCGAAGCGCTGGATGTGTGCCGGCCGGCAGCGAGGAGGAACACCAAAAACGAGGCTTGAATGGCAAACAGTATCCCGGCGAGAGATGATGACGTCACATGCTGTGCGACGCGTTTCCTGAGCTGGCTTGCCATGAGTGGCGTGACGGCTGCGCTCCTTTGTCAAGCTGATTGGCTGGGAGCTAAGGAGGAGATATATGTAGGAAAATGTGGGGAGGGGAGCAGTGAAAGGAGGTGGAGAAGGGAAGCGGCCTGGAGGACTGTGTATAGAAGTGTCAGCAATGACAGGGATCATAGGAGATCGTGAATAACAAAGAAAGTGGCAATGGGAACGGGAGGGAAGGGAAAGAAACAGGGGAAAGGAAGAGAAGAAAAGAAACTACAAGTGGAAGAAATGGGGCATATTAAATATATTAAAAATATATTAAAAGGAGTACAATAAAATTGGTGATTGAGTTAAAGCGAGGAATCCGGAGAAATGTAGGACTTAAGGCATATGACCATAATATACTGCTATTAACCAAAAAAGAAGAGGCGGATACATGTGTGTGTGAATCAGAGAGGGGAAGGGGACAGGGGATATAGTCTACTGCAAAATATGCCAATATTTCGTACAATGTATAGTTGCATATTGATGAATGTGTATTTGGGAATATACAAATGGTAAAAAATCTTAGCTAAGGAGAAGCGGCTGTGTATGGTGTATTATATTCCATACATAAGTATAAGTTGATGTGTGTATGCACACCGTAGTGTGCATGCACATGGAATGGTAAGAATAAAAGGAAAAAGGAGAGAGGGGGAGGGGGGGGGATGGGACAGAAAGGGAGGAGGGAAAGGTGGAAATAGAATGACTAAAAAATGAGCCTAGTAGTATATATAAACGTACACTCTCATACGTGTATATAATGACACCTATATGTGCACATGTATACACACAAATACGGGACCAAAATAAAGACCAAAAAATATGAAAAGTAGGGCAAAAAAGGCATGCAAATACACGCATATAAAAGGTGTATACAATAAACAATATATATATGGTAGCATAGGTATGTAACAAAATAAATGGAGATAAAAGTAAAGCTAAATAAAATACAATATGGGCAAAGAAAAAGCCACATAAGCATACATTTTTGTTTACATCACAAAATGGCCGATGTTTCAATACATTCGTTGATACCTCCAGGCAAGAGGACATCTAACCGGTAGATCCAGTAGGTCTCCCTCGCACATATTTTTTGAACCTTTCGGCGGGCGGGAGAGACCTAGGGATCTGTTCTATGACCCAAACTGATAGCCCAAGTGTGGAGCCCTTGTGGGCCATGGTGAAGTGTCTGGGTACACTGTGGGGGTCCGTACCACCCTCAATGTACCTCCTGTGCTCCCCAAAACACTGTCTGAGGGGTCGGATAGTGCGGCCGACATAGATGAGGCCACAGGGGCATGTTAGGCCATATACCACATAGTCGGATGAGCAGTTGTAGAAATCTTTCAAAAGATATGTCTGACCTTTTAGTGAAAAAGGATTTTTGCTACGTGGAGGTTTTCCATGAAGATATAGTTCATAAGCCTTTTCGACTAGATCTTCAGGATATCCTTTCTCAAATAATTTGTTTTTGAGGTGGACACTGGACTCTATGTAGTCAGCCTCCCTGGTACAATTTTGTCTGAGTCGACAAAATTGACCTTTAGGGATGTTTTTTATCCATGGTGGATAGTGACAACTCTTAAAATGAAGATACGAATTGCCACTGGTGGGCTTGATGTAATTCTTGGCATATATCTCATGGTTGTCATGTCTAAGTTCTAGATCAAGGAAGGCTAAGGAAGTCTGATTACTGTCATGTGTGAAAGATAGTCCATATTTGTTATTGTTGCAATATGTGGTGAATGACTGTATGAGATCTAGGGGACCATCCCAGATGATTATGATATTGTCGATATATCTACCGAAAAAGACGATATTGGCAGAAAACGGATTGTTGTGATGAATATACTGGTTCTCCCAGAACCCCATGGCTAGGTTCGCATACGAGGGGGCAAAATTAGCCCCCATCGCAGTCCCTTGTAGCTGTAAATAGAAGTCTCCGTTGAATGTGAAGTAATTATGCGTTAAGCAAAACTTGGTGGCTTCTATTATGAAAGTAGCCTGACGGGGGTTGATGAATGGATCTGTAGAGAGGAAATGCTCGAGGGCCATAATACCAAAACTGTGGTGAATGGAAGTATCTAGGAAACTAACGTCTAGTGATAGCCAAGAGTACGTTGGTTCCCAACTGTATGGTGAGAGGAGTTCCAGATGTGTCCCATCCTGGATATAGGACTGGAGTTGATGAACTAGGGGTTGTAAATACTGATCCACATATAAGCTGAAGCCTGAGGTAATGCTATCCATTGAGGCCACAATTGGCCTACCCGGGGGATTTTGTTGATTCTTATGAATTTTGGGTAAATGATAAAAATAAGGAATGGAATAGAATGGTTTGCGAAAAAAAGAACTCTCCACCTTGGAGATAATGTTATTAGCATGGGCAGTAGAAATCAGGAGTTCAGCTTCTGAAATATAGTCATTAGTGGGATCTTTTGAGAGTTTCATGTAGGTGGTATGGTCAGACAGAAGCCTTTCCGCCTCAACAATATAATCAGCTTTGTTCTGGAGGATAATGCCGCCTCCTTTATCAGCAGGCTTGATTATGAGATCTTCTGCATTAATAAATTGTTGGAGCTCTAGTCTCAGAGGGTGAGAGGTTTTGCAAGTTGGAGGTAGATGTGGTTTTACAGAGTTTGGTCATATCTGAAAAGACCACTCTGTAAAAACTTTCTATGTAGGGACCCTTCGAGTGTGTGGGAAAAAATATGGATTTGAGCTTTAGACCAGAGTGAATGATGGGTGGAGATGTGGCAAGATGTTGTGTAAGTAATTTGGAAAGGTCATCTTCTGACATTCTATGCACATCTACTGTACATGAGAGGTCATGATCATCACAATCATAGGTGTCAGAATTATTATCTGAATCAGATAAAGGTGGAGATATGGTGGTGGTAGCCAATGGAATGGGAGTTTGTAGATCTTTAGCTTTTTGGATGTTAAAATGTCTTTGAAGAGTTAAATTCCTGATGTAGCAGTTCAAATCTTTGAAAAGCAAAAAGGGATTGGGCCTATTAATAGGAGCAAAATTTAAGCCACGGCTGAGAAGTGCTGTGTCAGCAGAGGACAAGATGTGGTTGGATAAATTGAAAATTTGTATCTTTTTTTAGGTTCTTTGTGTAATGTTGCTCGTCTAGTTCGTCCCCCTCTACGGCCTCTCCTATAAGCTTTCTTTTTCTTGATGTGGTTACCAGAGGAGGACTGGACACTAAAAAAGTATCCGGAGTGTGATGAGAAGGGGAATTAAGAGGACCAACCGAGATGTGGGATCCTGTGGTGGAGGATCCTACATCTCGCACTATCCGACCCCTCAGACAGTGTTTGGGGAGCACAGGAGGTACATTGAGGGTGGTACGGACCTCCACAGTGTACCCAGACACTTCACCATGGCCCACAAGGACTCCACACTTGGGCTATCAGTTTGGGTCATAGAACAGATCCCTAGGTCTCTCCCGCCCGCCGAAAGGTTCAAAAAATACGTGCGAGGGAGACCTACTGGATCTACCGGTTAGATGTCCTCTCGCCTGGAGGTATCAACGAATGTATTGAAACATCGGCCATTTTGTGATGTAAACAAAAATGTATGCTTATGTGGCTTTTTATTTGCCCATATTGTATTTTATTTATCTTTACTTTTATCGCCATTTATTTTGTTACATACCTATGGTACCATATATATTGTTGTTTATTGTATACACCTTTTATATGCGTGTATTTGCATGCCTTTTTTGCCCTATTTTTCATATTTTTTTGTCTTTATTTTGGTCCCGTATTTGTGTGTATACATGTGCACATATAGGTGTCATTATATACACGTATGAGAGTGTATGTTTATATATACTACTAGGCTCATTTTTTAGTCATTCTATTTCCACCTTTACCTCCCCCCTTTCTGTCCCATCTCCCCCCCCTCCACCTCTCTCCTTTTATTCTTACCATTCCATGTGCATGCACACTACGGTGTGCATACACATATCAACTTCTACTTATGTATGGAATATAATACACCATACACAGCCACTTCTCCTTAGCTAAGATTTTTTACCATTTGTATATTCCCAAATACACATTCATCAATATGCAACTATACATTGTACGAAATATTGCCATATTTTGCAGTAGACTATATCCCCTGTCCCCTTCTCCTCCCTTCCCCTCTCTGATCCGCACACACATGTATCCACCTCTTCTTTTTTGGTTAATAGCAGTATATTATGGTCATATGCCTTAAGTCCTACATTTACCCGGATTCCTCGTTTTAACTCAATCACCAATTTTATTGTACTCCTTTTAATATATTTTTAATATATTTAATATGCCCCATTTCTTCCACTTGTAGTTTATTTTCTTCTCTTCCTTTCCCCTGTTTCTTCCCCTTCCCTCCCGTTCCCATTGCCGCTTTCTTTGTTATTCACGATCTCCTATGATCCCTGTCATTGCTGACACTTCTATACACAGTCCTCCAGGCCGCTCCCCTTCTCCACCTCCTTTAACCGCTCCCCCCCACATCTTCCTACATATATCTCCTCCTTAGCTCCCAGCCAATCAGCTTGACAAAGGAGCGCAGCCGTCACGCCACTCACGGCGAGCCAGCTCAGGAAACGCATCGCACAGCGTGTGACGTCATCATCTCTCGCCGGGATACTGTTTGCCATTCAAGCCTCGTTTTTGGTGTTCCTCCTCGCTTCTGGCCGGCACACATCCAGCGCTTCGGGACAACACAGAGGCTGCATATCCACTAGCTGAGAAAGATGACTCCACGGACCCCTTTGATTGTTTTGGGACTATCTTATGCTTGAAACCTCCTCCTAAATGTGAGTGCAAACCTTGCTGTTTTATAATAAATTGTTTTAAAGTCTGCACCCAGAGGCGCCTCCTTTTCCTTGTTTTATAGCTTTTGACACTGCCTGTCTTCTACTGGGACCCTCTGGCAGCACGAACAAAACATCCGTTTTGTGAATCTGAGCAGTTGCCTCGAGATAGGCCCTGGCTGCTCTTACTACATCAAACGAATGTAGTGATCTCTCTTCCGGAGAACAGGGATCTGGAAAAAAGGAAGGCAGAACAATGTCTTGATTTAAATGAAAATCAGAAACCACCTTTGGTAAAAAACTAGGATGAGGGCGCAGTACCACTCTATCCTTGTGTACAATCAAATAAGGCTCCTTACAGGAAAGGGCTGCTAATTCTGATACTCTTCTAGCAGAAGAGATGGCTACCAGAAAAATTAACTTCCTTGTCAACAAGATCAAAGGAATCTGACTTACTGGTTCAAAAGGCTGTTTCTGTAACACAGCCAGGACATCATTCTGGAAGCTGGCTTCCTTGCATTGATCAAGGTAGATATCACAGAACCTGAAAGCCCACGACTCTTCAGAACGTGGGTCTCAATAGCCAAACCGTCAAATTTAGCATTTGTAAGGCAGGATGGAACACAGGACCTTGAGATAACAGGTCTGGGCGTACCGGTAGTGTCCACGGGGACCCCACCGTCATCCTTACTATTTCCGCATACCACGTCCTTCTGGGCCAAGCGGGGGCCACCAGAAGTACTGACTTCCTTTCCTGCCTGATCCTGCGAAGAAGTCGCGGCAGTAGCAGAATAGGCGGGAATGCATAAATCAGTGAGAACCGATGCCACGGAGTCACCAACGCATCCCGCATGCAAGAGGATCTCTTGTTCTTGCCACAAATCTGTCTATCTTTTTGCAAAGAGATCTACATCTGGGACCCCCCATCTTTGGCATATGTTCCAAAAGATGTCCGGATGTAGAGACCATACCCCTGGAAGTAACTTCTGGCGACTTAAATAGTCCGCCTGCCAGTTCTCTATCCCTGGAATGAAGACTGCCGATATGCATGGCACACGCCTCTCTGCCCAGACTAAGATCTGGTTCACCTCTTTTTGAGCAGGTGATGTCTAGATGCCAGAAATTCTCCTCCCTGCAGGGTGGAGAATACTGTCCGAATTGATTCCATGTGGAAGGACTGAATCCTTAGGAATCGGTTCAAATCCCTTAAATCCAGAATGGGTCTGACATCCCCATTTGGTTTTTGGACCGTAAAAAGGTTGGAATAGATGCCCAATCCCTGGTCCTTTGCGGGAACCATCATAATGACCTCCTGCGACAAAAGTCGCTCTAATGCTAGAAGGAGTGACTGCTTCCTATCTGGGTCTCTGGGAACACTTGATCTGAGGAACCGAGGAGAGGGAAATTCCTGAAACTCCAGCTTGTACCCTAAGGTTACTGTGGAGATTACCCATCTGTCCTGGAAGTCCTCATGCCAGAGCTCTGAGAACTATCGCAGTCTTCCCCCCACTCGAGCGAGCGGGGGCGCCCCTTCATGAAGAGGTCTTAGTGTTTTGTCTAGTAGGCTTCTTCCCCCAGGACTTCTTTTGTTCCTGGGGCTGACTCTCATTTCTGAACCCAGACGGAGGAGGCGTCGAGACTGCCTGGCGGCTGAAGCCCCTGGCGCTGGGGAAAGAGTCCGTTTGAAAGAGGGATACTTACTCTTCTTCTTGACAAGTAAGAGAGTACTTTTCCCACCAGAGATTTTCTTGATATAGTCATCCAAGTCTTCTCCAAACAACCTTGCACCACGAAACGGAAGCCCAGCCAGCAGCTTCTTACATGGTCCTTCGGCTGACCAATTTTTCAACCATAGGATTCTACGTATATGCACCAACCCCAGTGAAAGACGAGAGGTTTGCATGATAGAATCTCTGATGGCTTCAACAACATAACATAAGGCTGCTGGAAGGTTAGCCAACCCCTGGGCCTGCTGTTCAGGTAATACTTTGATAACCTGCTTAACATGGTCTCTTAAGTATTGACAGACTCCAATCGCTGCAACTGCAGGTTGAGCCACTGAACCTGCCAAGGAGAAAACATCCTTCAATAGGGATTCCATCTTTTTATCTACAGGATCCCTGAGCATTGTCTACAGGACAAGTCAGACTATTATTTACGGAAGAAATGGCGGCATCAATGGCCGGTATTCCCCACATTTTAATAAACTTTTCTTCTATCGGATAAAGTGTTGAAAACTTTTTCGGCGGAAAAAAAACGTTTGTCTGGGTGATCCCACTCAGAATAAATGAGCGTAAACTATGAACAGGAAAAGCATGTGCTGTTTGAGGAGGCTACAGTGACCCCAAAGAAGAAGAGGGTTCTTTAACTGATTCAGATACGGGCAACTTGAATGTGGAGCGGACCAATCCCGTAAGGATCTGCACTAAGACTTTCTCCTCCTGAGAAGTCGCAGAGGGTCCCTCTCCACCTGATTCCTCCGAAGAGGAATCATCCGTCCCATCCCGATCCTCTGAAAGGGATTCGTCTCCCTTATCCCAGGGCTCCTCTTCCTGAGGGTCTTGGGAAACAGAGGAAGGCCTAGTGCGTTTTCTTCCACTGAGTGAAGATGTAATCACGGCCATTAATCTCTCCTCTAAACCATTAATGGCTGAGGAAAAAAACCTCCTGTGTAATGTATACAGGGGCTGAAGTGCCGGAGGCAGGTATAGCCCCTGACCCCAATGGCTCCCTCTGGCTAGCCGTCCCCTCAGGGGGGGATGAAGCTGCTGAAAGGGGGTCCTCAGAACCCGACTGAGATCCCCTAGAGCAGGGGTGTCCAAACTACGGCCCTCCAGCTGTTGCAGAACTACACTTCCCATGAAGCATTGTAAAACTCTGAAATTCACAGACATTACTAGGCATGATGGGAATTGTAGTTCCTGAACAACTGGAGGGCCATAGTTTGGACACCCCTGCCCTAGAGTCTCTGGTTCTTGGGGTGTTTGAACCTCTTCTACCCATAGTGCAAAGCAACAAGGTGGAGGTATCACAAAATGAACACTGACTGCTGAGCGATATAGTCAGGCTAAAAGCTCTGCTACCAGATGCCCAGTCTGGTGTTACCTTAGTAAATGCAGCCTAGGAGAATGCCTGTGTCCCACCTTACTTGCGACCTGTCAGCTCTGTGTCCCTCCAGAAGGCTGTGTGCACCTGTACAGAGTGCTTTTAAATAGCCTGCAGCTGGCCTGAGTGGGCGTCTAAGCACCTGTGCTGATGCCCCACCCCCCCTCTACCGCCCCCCCTCGAATTTCGAAAAAACGAGCGCTTCCCGCGCTGGCCGACCCTCCGGAAATAATATGGAGGAAGGCTGGTGGGGGAGGAAGGAGAGAGGCCGGTAGTGATGGGGCCTGACCTGTAATAGCGGCAATGGCGGCAGTGCTCGAGTGGTGTACAACCGTTTTCAGAAACCTATGGCCTCCCCCTAGCCTGGGGGGAACATTTGCAGGAGAAATCCCCCCATCCCAATCTACCTGGAGCCGGCCAGAGACGCTGTGCAGTGTGAGAACACTGAGACCGACATCAGCATGTGAAGGTATGTGCTCTTGGCAGCCCCCGGTGGTCACAATAGGCATAGCATGCATTTACCTTAAAGGAGAAAACCTACTAGAATTAAAAAATTCTGTGGAATCTCCTCTTACCTTATCCAGCCGCAGGGTTCTGTTATACAGACCCAATCTTCACCTCTCACAGTGGGCTCCGTTTGAAAAAAACATCAGAGACTGGGCCCCCCTACGAATAGGGAGATCCACAGTTCTGGGCCTGTAAAGCACCCGGCTAGAAATTAAGCTAGAAAAACCATTTTCTAATATGCGGGGTCCAGCTCTCTAAAAAGAGAAGCGTTACAGGTAAAACCTCGTTTCTTCGGACACGAGGCCCGGGTACCATTCAATTCGGCCACGAAAGGACACTTTGAATGGATCCGGTTCGCCTGGCTTGCCCCAGTATAGGATCTGGGATATTCCCTTTGGAGCTCAGCACAGGACATCTTTACACGTCCATCACCTAAGACACTGGCGTAAAAACTGAGGTATCCCTGCAAGGGGAGGGATTATATAGGGGGTTGAACTTTCTGATAGGGTGTGCCAGTGTCCAATCACCAGTGATACCCTATATAACCATCAGTAATTACTGTGGCTCTGTGTCCCGTGATGTTCGAGAAAGAAAAGTATTTGACCCCTTTGCAAAACATGACTTAGTACTTGGTGGCTAAACCCTTGTTGGCAATCAGAGGTCAGACATTTCTTGTAGTTGGCCACCAGGTTTCCACACATCTCAGAAGGGATTTTGTCCCACTCCTTTGCAGATCCTCTCCAAGTCATTAAAGTTTTGAGGCTGATGTTTGTAACTGCAACCTTCAGCTCCCTCCACTTATTTTCTATGGGATGAAGGCTGGCTAGGCCACTCCAGGACCTTAATGTGCTTCTTCTTGAGCCACTTCTTTGTTGCCTCGGCTGTGTGTTCTGGGTCATTGTCATGCTGGAATACCCATCCACGACCCATTTTCAAAGTCCTGGCCGAGGGAAGGAGGTTCTCACCCACAATTTGAGGGTACATGGCCCTGTCCATCGTCCCTTTGATGCAGTGAAGTTACTCTGTCCCCTTAGCAGAAGAACACCTTCAAAGCACAAGTTTTCCACCTCCATTTTTGACGGTGGGGATGGTATTCTTGGGGTCAAATACAGCATTTCTCCTCCAAACACGGAGAGTTGAGTTTATACCAAAGAGCTCGATTTTGGTCTCATCTGACCACAACACTTTCACTTAGTTCTTTTCTGAATCATTCAGATGTTCATTAGCAAGTTTTTAGACGGGCCTGTATATGTGCTTTCTTGAGCAGGGGGACCTTGCAGGTACTGCAGAATTTCAGTCCTTCACGGCGTAGGGTGTTACCAATTGTTTTCTTGGTGACTATGGTCCCAGCTGCCTAGAGACCGCTCTCATGATCATTGAAACTCCACGAGGTGAGATCTTGCATGGGGCCCCAAACCGAGGGAGATTGACAGTTATTTTATGTTTCTTTCATTTGTGAATAATCACACCAACTGTTGTCAACGTCTCACCAAGCTGCTTGGCGATGGTGTTGTAGCACATTCCAGCCTTGTGTAGGTCTACAATCTTGTCCCCGATATCCTTGGACAGCTCTTTGGTCTTGGCCATGATGGAGAGATTGGAATCTGATTGATTGATTGCATCTGTTGACTCCCTTTAAGGCTCCATTCCCCCTAATGCGTTTTTTGATTTTTCAGAAATGCAGGCAAATTTTTTTTTTTTTAACATGGGTTCCTATGGAACATGTTCACATCAATGCATTTTTGTGCCTCTGTTTTTTGGGAAGGGCTGGGGACTTTTTTTTCCCCCCGCAAAATGCAGCGTTTTGCATGCAATAGACTTCAATGGACCTGCATCCAAAGCGCAAGTACCTCGTTTTTACCACGATTTAGCGTTTTTTTTACACTGTATATAGCTGGTTGCTAAGGAGGGGGTCGGGAAGCCGGCCGCTGCGTCCTTAACCACCAATGAGTCATCAGCTGTCAGCAGGCTTCCCCACTGAATGTAAAAAAAAAAAAAAAAAAGAATTGCCCCCCCAGGAAAGGGAGGGGATGAACGAGTGCCCCCCCTCCTGAACCATACCAGGCTGCATGACCTCAACATGGGGAGATGGGTGCTTTGGGGCGGGGGGGCTCTGCGCCCCCCCACCCCAAAGCACCTTGCCCCCATGTTGATGGGGACAAAGGCTTCTTCCCGACAACCCCTGCCCGGTGGTTGTCGGGGTCTGTGGGCGGGGGGCTTATCGGAATCTGGAAGCCCCCCTTAACAAGGGGGCCCCCCATATCCTGGCATCCCCCTTTGTGAATGAGTATGGGGTCACAAAAAAAAAAAAAAAAATTAGTATAGTGTTAAAAAATACAGTAGACAGTTTTTGACAAGTCTTGTATTAAAAATATCTTCTTCCCCTGGTCTTCCTCCATCTTCTCCCGCATCTTCATCCTCCAGTCTTCTTCACTGCTGCTGCTTCTTTCTTGTGTCTTTTGTCTGGTGTTCTTCCTCTGCCGCTGCTGAACCTCCTCCGATGCTAAGTCCCGCTGTTCTGTCTGCGCCGTGTCAAGCATTTCTTGGATAACGATGTGGGCATGGCCATTGGATTAAGTCATCCGGAGGCCCCACTCCCTTGTGACGCCACTGCCCGGGGCATGATGGGTCTGACGTCACAACGGGGCGGGGCCTCTGCATGACATAATCCGATTGCCATGCCCCCATCGTTATCTAAGAAATGCTTGACATTGGACAGATCAGCGGGACACAGCATCGGAGGAGGGTTGTCGGTGGAAGCGGTGGCAGGGGAAAAAGAACACCGGACAAAGAAGACAGAAGAAAGTAGAAGCATGGAGAAAGCAGCAGGAAAAGGAAAAGACCGGAGGATGAAGATGCAGGAGAAGATGGAGACCGGAGGAGCGGGGAAGAAAGATATTTTTAATAAAAGGACTTGTCAAAAAGGGTCTACTGTATTTAACACTACACTATTTTTTATTTTTGTGAATGGGTACGGGTACAATGTACCCCATACGGGGGGGGGGCGGGATCTGGGGGCCCCTCGTTAAAGGGGACTTCCACATTCCGATAAGCCCCCCACAGACCCCGACAACTACTGAGCAAGGGTTGTCAGGAAGAGGCCCTTGTCCCTATCAACATGGGGGCAAGGTGCTTTGGGGTGGGGGGGCGCAAAGCACCCATCCCCCATGTTGAGGGCATGTGGCCTGGTATGGTTCAGGAGGGGGGTGGCGCTCGCTTGTCCCTTCTCTTTCCTGGCCTGCCAGGCTGCATGCTCGAATAAGGGTCTGGTATGGATTTTGGGGGGCCTCCACACCACTTTTTAAAAAAAAATTAGCATGGGGGGTCCCCACGCTGTTTTTTTTTTTAGCCGGCAATTATTTTTTTTACATTCAGCGGGAAGCTGACAGCTGATGACTCATCGTTGTTAAGGACGCGGCGGCCGGCTTCCCACCCCCTCCTTAGCAACCAGCTATATACACAGTGTTAAAAAAAAAACGCAAATCGCGGCAAAAACGTGTGTCCAAAAATGCGGCAAGCACTGCAGAAATGCTGAAAAGCAACATGCATAGATGTTTATCGAGCCTAAGACGCCTTTCACACTGAGCCGCCCCGGGCTTTTTAGCGCCGATTTACCGTCGTTTTAGCAACGCTATTCGGCCGTTAGCGGGGGGTTTTAACCCCCGCTAGTGGCTGAAAAGGGGTTAAATCCACCCTCAAAACGCCGCTGCAGCGGCGGTATGGCGGCGCTGCCCCATTGTTTTCAATGGGCAGAAGCAGTGTATTCACCGCTCCTACACCACTGCAAAGAAACTGCTGGCAGGACTTTTTGTGACGCCCTGCCAACGCAGTGCCCCGATGTGAAAGCACTCTGGCTTTCACACTGGGTTTGCAGATGAGGCTTTTTTCAGGCACTATTTTTAGCACTGCAGCGCCTGAAAAACGCCTCCAGTGTGAAAGGGATCTAAGAGTGCTCCTTAGCTCAGCTTGTTACCTGTATAGAAGACACCTGGGAGCCAGAAATCTTGCCGATAGGGGATCAAATACTTATTTCACTCATTAAAATGCAAATCAATTTATTACTTTTTTGAAATGCGTTTTTCTGGATATTTTTGTTGTGTTTCTGTCTCTCACCGTTAAAATAAACCTACCATTAAAATTATGGACTGCTCATTTCTTTGTCAGTGTGCAAACGCACAAAATCAGCAGGGGATCAAATACTTTTTTCCCTCACATGGTTTTTGTCCGCGCTGAGCACATGCTGCATTAGACCCTGAGATCTGCAGTTGAGGATCAGATTACAGCCTTCTACAAAATGTTCCTGTTTTTACTCTCTAAGAGCAAATATTTGCAGTTTGAAAATCTGTGCATGCGGGGGGCAGGAGGCGGAGCCTAGCAGAGCAGACATGCATTGTTAGAGCTCCACACCGCTGAGGAGAGAAGAGAAGGACAAAGCGGAGCCTGCAGGCTCAAAAGGTATCCATTTGAACCTTTTTGCCCCAGGGAACAAACTGTGAAAGTTTGGGCAGGAAATATGGTACTGGGAGGAAACCGTGGCAGAAATAAAAATCACCTCACAAAGAGCTCACAGGCACTCACTGCAGCTGAAGCAGCTCCAGTCACCTCACAAGATACAGCATCAGGGCGCTCTCACAGACAGAAAATGTCACAGCAAGACTCTCCATTTGAGTCAGATACAGAACAAATCCTCTCACAAACTTCTCCACAAGCCTCCTCAGTATCCCCAGTAATATTATTACAATTTGAAAAGATGCTTCATAAGGCTTTAAAACAAACCTCAGACCAAATAACAAAAAGCCTAACCAAAGAAATAAGAGAGCTGGGAAACCGCACCGCAGCCTTAGAAATAAAAATGGATGAAATTGAAATTACAACCCAAGAAAATATAACAGAATTGGAACAATTAAAAAAAGAGAATTTAATACTTCAAACTAAGCTCGAAGATTACGAAAATAGAGCCAGACGTTCAAACTTGCGCATAAGGGGAATACCTGAAACTGTGACAGACCTGCAATCTACTATTACTGCTCTATTACAAGAACTAAAGCCAGATATCCCTATTGAACATTTAGAACTGGACAGAGTACACAGAGCCCTCACAGCCAAAAAGAAAGATGGACCCCCACGTGATATAATCACAAAATTTCATTATTACAGAACGAAAGAACAAATACTAATTGCTGCAAGAGAAAAAAAGGAACTTAATTTTCAAGGACACAATTATCAAATTTTTGCTGACCTATCCCAACTTACTATTACTAAAAGACGATCCATGAAACCCCAACTAATGGAACTGCAACGCCACAACATTATGTATCAATGGGGCTTCCCCTTTTCAGTCAGATTTAACTACCAAGGTACAATTTACAGAAGCAGATCAGCAGATGAACTACAACAAACCCTTTTAAAATTAAATCTGACAGAACCCACAAGCAGCAACACTCCCACACGCAGAAGAATGGCATTATCTTCACCTTCAGGCAGCACCCAGAAAATTTCAGAACAAAATGGGAATCATCATTCTCACAAAAGAGGCCGTTATGCCACATCATCCATGGACCAAGAAGATTCAATGGACTGACATCCTAATTCCTGATATCTCTTCATTTATTATACTAAGAGATGGTTCTCTATAAAAAACCTATATTTATAACTGAATGTAACTGCATTCTGATAGTCCCACACTGTGTGGGATCATGTTACATTCCAGTTATATTTCTTATTACTTCTGATTCATATAGCCTTAGAATATATAAGTGAAATAAGGAAATTCTTGTTCAGTTATATATTATCAGGTAATAACAATAGATTTATTACTTTTTAGGACAAATATGTTCAATAATCCAGAAGTAATGGAAGCTTTTTCTTTCTTTTCTTAAAACAAATATATTATTACCTAACTAGTTCATAGAATTATGTTTTTGTTTATTCTAATCTGAAGCAATACAACCTCAATTTTATGAGTTAACATATCTAAACAGTTACATATGAATAAAATATGTAATTGTTTACTCTAAAAGGGTTAAAATCCCAAAATAATTCAAACTATCTTCATCAATACCAAAGTTATTAACAGTACCTTTCTAACTGAATTATTTAGCCTAGGGCAAGACTAACCATATACAACCACCCTGGAATAAATAATTTCAACAAAAACTATATTCTGCACTCCAATTAATGAAACATCATTTTGATGTCTTTTGACATAGCACTTCTCTCCTGTAAGCGGAAGATCCGTGTACCCCCATTAGCCCTCCTCATTCTCCCAACCATATTATGTGGGAGTGTGACGAAGGCACTTATTCCCCTGAGAGAGATATTTATTCTCTTTCACGGGTAAATTGTGATTACTTGCAAAAAATAATTTATACAATGTATCATCTAATCTCATATGTTTTTTGTTTACTCTTTACTCCAGAATTCACTGGTTTCTTTTCTATCTATTCATCTCTTCAGTCCACACAGGTTGATCTGCGCAGTCAGCTCTGCATAACAAAAAGTAAGTCAAAACTATTTGATCTGTTGCCATGGCACCACTGAATATACTTTCCCTGAATGTTCAGGGAATAAATGTCCCTCAAAAAAGGACCAAAGCCTTCCGTACTTTCCATAACAAGAAGGCTCACATAGTATGCCTCCAAGAAACACACTTCACCAAAGATTCTACTCCAAAATATATTTCTCCTTTTTATCAACAAATTTACACGGCTTCTGTCTGTACCAAGCAAAGGGGAACTCTAATTGCATTTCACCGATCCACACCATTCACCTTATCATCAGAAATTAAAGACCCAGAAGGTAGATACCTGATACTCATGGGTTATATAATGGATACAGCAATCACGGTGATTTCCTACTACGCTCCTAACAAACAACCTACACCATTCCTCTCACATATATTACAAGTGATTAATACACACAAAATAGGAACAGTGATAATGTGTGGGGATTCAAACCAGGTCCTCCTCCCATTTCTAGATAAATCACCTTTTACACCATCCAAAATAACCTCTAGATTACCTTTTTCTCAACTTCTTTCCAAATACAATCTGGTAGATTCATGGAGAGAAAGTAACCCAATGAAAAAGAAATTCACTTATTTCTCGCACCCTCATCAAACCTTCACCAGAATAGATCATATTTTTCTAACAATAGGAATGATACCAGAAATTATTGCATCAGATATAATTCCGATTCCGTGGTCTGACCATAATGCAGTATACACTACTATAGCCTCAGCCATACCAAAAGCGCATGACCCAACGTGGTACTTACCGGACATAATGCTCAAACACCCACTACATCAGATGGCCATTGAACAAGCTTTAAAGGAATACATATCAATTAATAACACAATAGACATCTCCCCAATAACACTGTGGGAAGCTCATAAGCCTGTCTTGCGTGGTACAATACAAAGACAAATGGCACTATTTAAACGGGAACGCAAAAATCTAGCAAAAAAACTAGAACTCAATTTTAATGCAGCCTACATATCATTTCAAGATAATCCATCTCAGAGTACAAAATCTCATCTGGAAAAATCTAGATTGGAATACGATCTATTTCTCACTGAGTCAGTTGATAAATCCCTCAAACGCTCCAAACACAATTTCTACATGAATACAAACAAACCAGGTACATATTTGGCTCGGGCATTAAATTCAACTAACAAATCTTTCAAACCAATACGTTTGAAATTATCAAAAAATGTTTACACTTGTAATCCAGTTAAAATAGTCCATAAATTTCACTCACATCTCGCAACTTTATACAAGACAAACAATGAATTTAATCCTACAGAAGCTGAATCCTTCTTCTCAAAAATAACCTTACCTGAGTTATCTCAGAATCAAAAAAGCAGTTTGGATGAGCCTATAACTATAGATGAAGTTGCTAACGCCATAAAAGACCTAAAACTTAACAAAAGACCAGGCCCAGACGGCTACTCGGCTTTATACTATAAAACATTCTCAGAAATACTCTCTCCCATTCTCACTGAAACTTTTAACAAACTTCTAGATGGACATTCTTTTCAGCAAGAAACACTAATGGCAATTGTTTGTATGATCCCAAAACCCCTTTCTGATGATACTTCCTGTGTGAATTATCGGCCTATCTCTCTGTTAAACCTCGATATTAAATTATTAGCAAAAATAATAGCAAAACGCCTCAATAGCATTATAGGAAAATTAATACATAGAGATCAAGTAGGCTTCATGCCAAATAGACAGGCAGGCGATAATATACGCAGGGCAGTGTTATTGGCACATATTGCTAAAAAACGGAAAATCCCTTTATGTTTTCTATCTCTCGATATTAAGAGGGCATTTGACACAGTATCCTGGCAATATATGCAATATTCATTACAAAAATGGGGTTTTGGACCCCACTTTTTAACATGGATCAAAGCATTATATAATAAACCCAAAGCCTATATAAAATATGCTGGATACAAATCTGAAGCCTTTAATATCGAAAGAGGTACCCGACAGGGTTGCCCATTATCTCCCTTATTATTTGCCCTTATACTCGAACCCATGGCCCAATACATCAGAACAAACCAAACTATAACTGGCATTGAAGTAGGAGGTATTACACACAAATTATGTATATTTGCAGACGATATATTACTTTTTCTATCATCACCACAGGTCTCTGGTCCTAACTTAATACCAGCTCTTGATCCCACCGCCACAGCAGCCATAGTGTTATCATAGGGATTTTTTCACACAAGCGATGCTCTCTGAAGGGCAATCCATGTTCGGATCGCTCTCCAGACAGCATTTCACAACCAGCAAGGAGGCACTGTATTGCCTCCTAACCACCTAATTTAACCCCTTGGACCCCGCACAAGTAACACTATTCAGTTGAATAGGTCATGATCAGCAGGCATGCAGGGGGTAGAATTCCTTCCACAGCTGCGAAGCAAAGCATCGCGGCAACTCCAAATGTACACCCCCATCCGCTGCCTTTGCAGCTAAAGGGGATAGCAGTTAAACCGCATTGTTTTACTACCCCCAACCTCACACGTGAATGAGCCCTAATAGTGCAGCCAGTCACAGTTCTCGGAACCACACCAGCCACTGTAGCTAGAATTCGTGTTCCTGATTTGCCTGTTTGACCATATTTCTAACTGTTGCCTGGACTGATCCTTTGCCTGTTTGCTGATCATGGCATTCCTAGGGGCAGCCACATACCAGTAGGCTAAGCTTGCTTGGCTTACAGGAACAGGGACTGATAGAGGTGATGCTAGACTTAGCAATATACCCTGAATATCTTATTAAAATTGTTGTTTGTGTAAAAAAAAACCACGAAAACAAACAAAACAAAAAACAAAACATTTTCATTCTGCATTTTCCAAAAACTTGTGGCAAAAAATGAAGTCTTCAAAAGACTCACCATGCCTCTTATAAAATGCCTTGGGGTGTTTGCTTTCCAAAATCTGGGCATTTTATGGGCGTTTCTGCTGTCCTGGTACTCCAAAAATGTAATAGGTATTCAGGAAATTAGATGACCTTATTTTTTATAAATTGAGGACCTTAGAAAGCCCAAAGGCGCTCCTTGGATTTTGGGCCCCTATATGCATCTAGGCTGTGAAATTAAATCTAGAGGTAAGCAACATCTCTTAGGAAGATTGGGCCTTTAGATAGTAAGTGCTAAAGAGCAGGGCCCTCTGATTCTTCATGTATTGAATTGTATTATAACTGTACTGTTTGCCCCTAACATTGTAAAGCTCTGCACAAACTTTTGGCGCTATATAAATCCTGTAAAATAATAATCATAGAAGGCTAACACAGCAGGATAAGGATTCCTAGTTTTAAAAAAAACAGTACCAGTAATTTTCAGCAGAATTTAATGAGATTCAAAAATTACAGCTGCATAGTCAAGACCCTTTTGAGGAGAATTGAGCCTTATGTCTAGCTTTATCCATTCTTTTTTTCCGCGAGTGAAACAAGGTCAGACATACCATACATTTGCATTTTATTTCATTGTAATAAATTACTTTTTAATGACTGTCAAAACATTAGGCTGCAAAGAATTATACTTGTCAAAAAACATTCAATTAGCGTTACATGAAAACCCTAATTTAGAATTGGAGGAAACATACAAAATGATAAGATAACTTTCTGATTCAGGTACACGATCTATCATTAATTGGTAATGACCATTTCCATCATGTGAAGGTTGAGAGAAAGAAAAAGTGGGACTTTAAATTAGATTATTGATTCATGGGGGTGAAGTGATTTGAAAGTATATTTAATTGGCATATTGAGTGTGGCAATACATAACAATAATGCACATAGTAAAAATTATTTTATAAAATGTGTATATATATATATATATATATATATATATATATATATATATATATATATATATATATATATATATATATACACATACATACATACATACATACACACATACATACATATACACTGTGTGGACCTCATGAATACATATAAATATGCATATAGAATTGACCAAAAATTAGTATGGATAAAATAAATAGATTATTGCAAATTCGTGTATATATATATATATATATATATATATATATATATATATATATATATATATACACACATACATACATATACATACACACGCATACACACACAAGTCATCTAACCGGCACTATGCAGTGTGGTAAATAGCAAAGAAAACAGTATGGGGGGCGTGGCCTGGACATGGCTGGATAGAGACGTGCAACTGCTGAGCTCCTGGCCGTCACTCCCTTACCCTGGCTATATCAGCTCGATCATCAAGCTATGCACTCCTCCAGAAGGAAATCGTTGAAGAGGAGCAACAAACCGCCTAAATCCACCCCTCCGCCGCCCACCTCGAGTGATCTCAGATGGAGATTCCAGCTCTCCCTTCTCGGCTCCCCGGAGCTCAAGATGGCGGCGGCGCCACATGGTGAGCATTCAGGGAGACAGGCAGTGAATGGCTCCCCATCGCCACACAGAGACATGCACTTAGCAGATACCTATGCGGGCTTCCCTTCAGATCTCTGCTCCGGTGAGCGATCACAACCCCCTTCACAGGTGACAGGAGTGGACGCGGAGCTCCGCTCTATATTACAGGCGCTCCCCACCAAGGCGGACATTGCGGCCCTCATAGCGACGGTGGAGGCCACGCATCGTAAAGAGATGAAAGCAGTGAGGGCGGACGTCAGTGCTCTAATCACCAGAATAGAAGCAGGAGAGAGCTCCCTGGCGGCACTAGAGCGTCGAATGTCAGAGATGGAAGAGAACCAGGACTCGCAAGAAGAGGCATTACAAGATCAATGGCTACGATTGGAAGAGATGGAGGAACGAAGTTGCAGGAATAATCTGTGCCTTCGGGGACTCCCAGAAGCCACGGGACCTGAAGACCTGGCGGATACTGTAGTCGCCATCTTCCGCAGCCTACCAGGTATTGAACTACCAGAACACATTGAACTTGATAGGATACACCGTGCACTAGGCCCCAAACCGTCTGACCCCTTGAGACCAAGGGACGTTGTGTGTAGAGTACATCATTATGTGCACAAAGAACAAATTCTGCATAGAGCCTGGGAATCAGATGACCCGGAACTAGATGGCGCCACGGTAAAAATTCTTCCAGATCTCTCACGTGCAACCCTGCAGAGACGCGCGATGATGAAGCCGCTATTAGACTTGGCGAAGAGGAAGGGTGCTACATACCGCTGGGGATACCCCCTCTCTGCCACATTTAGGAAAGACCAAAGAAGCTTCACCCTACGTAAACCTGATGCCCTACCGGCACTATTCACCTTTCTTGACGCAGAACCTATAGAGATCCCCAATTGGCTGGGACCTCTCCCGCGCACACCGAGTCGCCCGTCTATGCCGAGAATGAGTAACAATCTACCACCGAGACAGCAGCGGAACCGCCGATGACCCAGAGCACCTTCTTAAGAAGACATACGTGAGCCAAATATTGCTCTGCACTACCTCCATGCTTTAACAGAGGGAAGTTTTGGTTTTTTCTGTTTTTCACTGTTTGGGTTGGATTTACATTTTTTCTTTTTCATTGCTCATGAACAGATACTAGCCTGCCAATGTTATGGGCAGGATGACTTTATACTGATTCGGTCCCTGTGTTTTACGTGCCCAGAACTGTACACAGCCTATTCTTCACAAACCAGACCCTAAACAACCCTGCTGGGGCCCCTGTTCGGGGCACGCTATATTCCAACCCGCCAGAACTGTGCTACCAATCTGTCTCGACAGGCGCTATATGTCAGTAACTTATATAGGGTATGGCCTGCTATCTCTTTATGGAGGGCTGTTGAAATTATATAGAAGCCACTGCAGCCTGGGAATGGTGCCCTTGGCTACGAAACTTTCAAGATGGTGAAGCTCAGCCACATGTATTTGGACTGACAGCAAAGGGCCTAAAACATCTCAGGAGTTTTATCTGACGCCCTGAAAACCCATCTCGGTAACCAGACTATGGAGTAACGGAACGGAAGCACTTTCTGCACACAACGATAATAGGCACTTTCCGTTGGGTGTTTAGAGTACAGTCAAAAACTGCAGAGCCTGCTCCTGGTGGCTTTGGGGATGGCCACGTCGGCTCCTGTTTAGTGGAGATAAGAGGCGGCCGCCCTGCAGCTATGACATTACGCCTTGAGAAGTAAGCCACCTTCTTATGGCAGGTTATATGTTTATGTTAATGTTAAGGTAAAGCTGGATTTGAATGACATATAAAGTTATTTACTCTTATCTTTGGATTAAGGGACATGTCGGACTGTTGCGGGCGGGGGAGGGA
This sequence comes from Aquarana catesbeiana, assembly GCF_042186555.1. Taxonomy (NCBI): domain Eukaryota; kingdom Metazoa; phylum Chordata; class Amphibia; order Anura; family Ranidae; genus Aquarana; species Aquarana catesbeiana. The sequence goes on along the minus strand of NC_133327.1, from coordinate 320,392,240 downwards.
AGGTTTTTTCGACACGGAGTGGAACTCCGGTCGGGACGGTCGCTTTCCCGGCTGGAACACCGACAAAAGGAGTTTATATTGATGCCCGGCTCATTATAAATATATTGAGTTGACCTTGAGTTTATAAGGATGCATAGTTACTTTCTTATAGTTATATACTTTAGATGTGCCGGGGTGGGAGGACGGACGGGAGACTCTCCCTTTGAGCCTTGTCCTACCTCTCTCTCGATTAGGTCAGCATATCCCCCTGGGAGACCGGCAGGTGCTTTCTGGGGACCATATGCTAAAATATAATCCCTGAAATTGTAGGGGAAACAACTAGGGTTGTCCCGATACCGATACTAGTATCGGTATCGGCACCGATACCAAGCATTTGCCCAAGTACTTGTACTCGGGCAAATGCTCCCGATGCTTCCGCCGATACCTTGACTGTCAGCGGTGATGGACGTGTGGGGGAGTTACAAGCTTCTCCCCCCGCGGCTTTCAGCTGCTTAGTGACATACAGCGGTGATCGGTGCTTGTAATTCCCCCACACGCGATCACCGCTGACTGTCACCTCCTCCTCCTTAGTCCTCCTCCGTTCCTCTGTCCCCCCTCCGCTGTCCTGCTCCATTGCTGTGTCCCCCTCCGTTCCTCTGTCCCCCCCCCGCTGTCCTCCTTCTTTGCTCTGTCCCCCTCCGCTGTCCTCCTCCGTTCCTCTGTCCACCTCCCGCTGTCCTTCTTCTTTGCTCTGTCCCCCTCCGCTGTCCCCATCCGTTCCTCTGTCCCCCTCCGCTGTCCCCATGCGTTCCTCTGTCCCCCTCCGCTGTCCCCATCCGTTCCGGCTTTCCGTTGTCCCCCTCTCTCTTCGTCTGTCCCCTCCGTTCTGCTGTCTCTCTCCGCTGTGTGTGTATGGATAGAGTCAGCTGACTCTTTCCATTCACATAACTGAAACATTGTAATCTTCTGTGATTACAATGTGTCAGTTTATGAATGGAGAGAAGCTGCTGTGTTCTCTCCATTCATTCTCAGTGCAGCTGACGCTGCAGAGAAAGGGACTGGGGAATCTCTATCCTCAGTCTATTTCTCTGTCTCAAGAGGGAGATATCAGAGGTCTGTTAAGACCCCTGATATCTCACCAAAGCCCCCCAACAGGGCTGATTAAAAAAAAAAAAAAAAAACACACACATAGTGCAATAAAGAATAAAAAAAAAATTGTAAAAAATAATAAATGTAAATGAAAAAAACCAAAACAAAAACACACACACAGACACCGTTCACTATACCACCACCCGCCCCCCCCCCCCCCCCCAAAAAAAAAAAAAAAAAAACTGTCACGTGACATTAAAAAAAAGTATCGGTAATCGGTATCGGCGAGTACTTGAAAAAAAGTATCGGTACTTGTACTCGGTCCTAAAAAAGTGGTATCGGGACAACCCTAGAAACAACGCAGGCAAGACGCTAAGCCTGGTCTGTATCTTGTATTACTCTGCTTAATTTCTATCTACTTTTTCGATTTCTGTTTTCTGTTCTTCTCTCACTCTTACCCTTCTTTCTTCCCTCCCTTGATTTGACCCCCCCTCCCCCCACCGGTCTATCACATCATGGCGGCCAGCAAAATCAAAGTGATGTCTCTAAATGCAAAAGGACTTAATATACCTGAGAAAAGACGCATGTTACTAGATGACTTAAAGCGAAATCACACAGATATAGCTTTTATCCAAGAGACACACTTTAAAACTAATAGATTACCGTACTTACAAAGCAGACACTTCCCATAACCTATCACTCCATGAACCCAGAGTCTAAATCCAAAGCAGTGTCCATTTTAATTTCTGGTAAGATTCCCTGGCAATGTCAAAGTTCTGAAATAGACTCGACAGGGAGATACCTTTTCCTTAAAGGCCTAATCGGCACTGTTAAAGTGACGTTAGCAACCATCTATGCCCCTAATGAACAACAAGCTACGTTCTTGTGGGAGACCCTAGAGAAACTAAATGATTTTAAGGAAAGACAACTGATCATGGGGGGAGACTTCAATACCCCACTAATCCCCTCGGTGGACACCTCGACGGGTAAAACGTTGATCCCCCCGTCCCATCTCAAACGCATAGCTAAAACCCTACATAAATCACAGCTCATAGATGTCTGGCGCTTACAACACTCGGGAGAAAAAGACTTCACATTTTACTCACACATGCATCAGGTATACACCAGAATTGATTATTTCCTAATCCCCCATACACAGCTACGCGCCGTGGAAGAGACATCAATTGGTAATAGGACGTGGTCAGACCATGCACCCATATTCATGAGCTACCGCTTGTCGGACATTCTCTCTCCCAGGCATCGGTTCTGGCGACTTAATGAAAGCCTTCTACAGAACCCTGAAGTATTGACAGACGTGACTAGTGCTCTGAATTTATATTTTCAAGAAAACGACCAGACTGTGACCCAGGGATACTATGGGAGGCTCACAAAGTAGTCCTTAGGGGGATCCTCATATCCCATGGTGCCCGCATAAAAAAAAAGAGAGGAATAAACAGTTATCACAACTTCTACAGGAACTTGCCACTTCAGAAGCCAGACACAAACACACCCCTTCACAGTCATCAGAGTTGAGCCTGTCCACTCTTAGACGACAGATCACTGACCTTTTGCAGTATAGAGCAAAAGCAGCCCTACAGTTCTGCCGCAAACAGATATATGAATATGGGGATAAATGTGGGAGAATGTTAGCCAGAATGGTTAGGAATCACAAATCGATGTCCTATATACCACACATCTCTACACTAGGAGGCAAAAAGGTAACCTTACCTGCGCAAATAACTGAGGTATTTAAGCAATTCTTCTCTAACTTATACAACTTACCACAAGTGACTTCCCCTAATGCCGAGTTAGAGAATTATATAATTTCATCCCAAATGCCTAAATTATATACTGGGGTATGGCGCTCCCTTTAGGATAATGGGGTAGTGTGGTAGGGGGGATTTGTGTGAAGTTCCTTGTACCTAGAACCAGTTTTGACTCCAATTGTACCCCTATTGGTGGTACAAAATACCATCAACCTTATAAAGTGCAGAAACTTAATGTGCAATAGTGCAATCTTCAGTCCATATAATAATCAAAATCTTCAAATCCAGTGTTCAGAGTTATTTCCAAAGCTGTGACTGGGGTGCTCTCAGATGATATTAGTGACTTATAGTGCTCCCCCTCACGGGTCCCCACTCACCGAATCCCGCAACCCCAAAAGGGGCAAACAGCGTAGGGTATCACGGCCACAGACTCCTCTCCACCACGTTCATCTGAGGTATCTGTGTTGTAATTAAGGTATGTTCTCAATGGCTCCCAAACAAAGATGGCAGCAGCAAGCCATGTGTTTACAACCCCTTTGGTTTACAGATGTAAACACATGGCTTGCTGCTGCCATCTTTGTTTGGGAGCCATTGAGAACATACCTTAATTACAACACGGTGAGCGGAGACCAATCCGGATACCTCAGATGAACGTGGTGGACTATAACTATTTATTATCATTTACTACTTATTATTAATTGCTTTGTACACACCTGCACTGAGTTCATGTGATATAGGGGTTTGCTGGAAATCATTGTTTTAGCACATCCAGGACCACAATTATTGGTACACTATCAATTAATTCAATTTGGTTTAAGGTGTATGTATGGTTTTTGTGAATAAGTCACTATTTATGCTGGCTTGTTGGTGAAGATTTAATACATAATTAGGGGTTCAGCACATAACCCCTTTTACTCTAGGGTGGTCACGTGTATATTAGTTTGGTTATATTTTTTAACATGACCACATGTATGAGTTATGAATTGTTTCACTGAAGATTGCACTATTGCACATTAAGTTTCTGCACTTTATAAGGTTGATGGTATTTTGTACCACCAATAGGGGTACAATTGGAGTCTGGTTCTAGGTACGAGGAACTTCACACAAATCCCCCCTACCACACTACCCCATTATCCTAAAGGGAGCGCCATACCTCAGTATATAATTTAAACATTTTGCGGAGTCTCCTTAGGGAAGCTTCTTTAGGGGGGCTGCATACCTTACACTCTGTCCTAAGCGCAGCGGCTTCACATACACTTCATCCCAAATGCCGTCCCTCCCTCCGGAAATTAGAGAAGATCTAGAATCACCCATAACTTTAATGGAAATCCAGAAAGCTATGGGGTCAATGAAGCCAAGTAAAGCCCCTGGTCCGGACGGTTATACATTACAATACTATAAAACTCTTTTCCCAGTACTGGGACCCCGCATGGTCACGTTGTTCAACTTGATAGGGACTGGTAAAACCTTCGCTAGAGAAACACTGGGGGCTCATATTTCAGTAATACATAAGGAGGGGAAAGACCCAACAGCGTGTGGTAGCTATCGACCCATTTCGCTATTAAACATTGATCTTAAACTATTTACTAAAATTCTGGCTGTTCGGCTGGCACAGCATCTCCAGCAACTTATCCACCTGGACCAGGTGGGATTCATTCCATCTAGGGAGGCCTGAGATAGCACTACAAAGGTGCTAAATCTATTACAAATCACTAGATCTAAGAAAACTCCTTGTGTTTTCCTCAACACGGACGCCGAAAAGGCGTTCGACCGAGTGAGCTGGCCATTTATGTTTGCGGTACTCAGACACATAGGCCTGGGGGGGGGGGGTTGATGCTAATAACATACAAAGAACCAGGTAGACAAGACATTTTTGTTCTTTTATCTTTAAAATATACTATGTTTTATTATGATGTAAAGTCAGGAGGCTGTGACCTCACTTTTCTTTTTTGTACCATGGTGGTATTTTGTTTGGGGCTCTGCCCTTTTCTATGAAAACTAATAAAATATATATTTGAAAAAAAGAAAACAGTATGCAAGTTTTTGGTTGTAGATGATGAATCTAGATTAAGTTCCTATTAACAGGCATGAGAATGCATCCTGAAAGCCCGACGCATTTTGTGTATGTAAACACTTCCTCAGGGGCGGATGCTAAAATGTAATCTGCAATATACAAAAATGCCTTCATCTTTTGCATTGCATGTACCTGCATTGCTTGGCAGCAACAAAAGTGAAAAAAAAGACTGATGAAAGACCACCTGACCCACTCCTCCCATCAGTGCAAATAAAAAGCAGCCAGCATGGGTGCACCTTGGGAGCTGCAGGAGACTGTGCTGATTTGGCTGATTGGGTGGGACAGGTATCAAGGAAGGAAGAGACACAAGGCATTGCAGCTAACAACAATCTTTTTAGACAAGTGAAACAGAAAAGCCTAAACTAATTTTATTAACTGACTGCCAAAAAAACAAAAGAATAAACTGTATACCAGGGCATTGTAAGAGTGGTGTGATTGATTTGGGGGTCGGAAGTGTACTTGTGGACTGATGCTAGGTTTTGTGGTAAATTTTGCAATCTTCTTCCATAAGTGAACTGGAAAAGCCTATAATAATGTTATAAATTGACGGATTAATGAAACACTAAAAACCTGTATCCTTACCAGGCGAAGTAAAAATACAAAAAGAATTTTCTGGCCCGCAGTAAAATTGCTATTTGGAGTCATGCTCTCAATTCTGGTTGGTTAATGCTGTTCATTTGTCAGTCTGGGGCAGCCATCTTTTTTAAGGAGTGAAAGAGAAGACTAAAATGATCTCAATAATGGATTTACTAAAATGTTAGTGTAAGAATATTAAAATCTATTTAAGAGTCAATCACCTGCATTATATAGAACTTTCTAGAATGATCCATTTTTCAACCACCTAGTTCGGCCCTACACTACTACTCTGATGCATGTGAAAATGCGCTGAGACAGAGCTCCAACTTGTGACTGAATAGGATATTCACAATCACAGGCCCAAAGGAGCCTGTATGTTAAGTGACAGAGCTGGCTGCAAAATAATAAAACATTTGCAATGTTGCATGTTAATTGGCAAAAAATTCAATCATTTCATTTTTGTAAAGTAGCAAGGGTTAAGCAATTTTTTCCCTGGGTATTACAACCTTAACACAGTGATGTCCTCCAGCCAGCCCAGCAGCATTGCTCCATTAGTGATGCCATGACAAAGTCTATGTATACCAAGCAAAGATGCAAGATACAGATGTCCTCCAGCAGCAGTTCCCCATTTTCTGATGTAATTTCCTGGTCAACCTTCACCAAGCAAGATGTAACACAGAAATGTCATCTAGAAGTTGACAACGTGCAGCCTTGTTTGAGGCAATACCACATTTTCTGAAACTGAGCCCAAAAACGTGGTATGTTCGTAGGCCTTGTTATGTTAATCTATTTGTTTCCTGAAAGGCTGATCTCCCCCGAACCTTAATGCCATCACCAGGTCAACAGGCTGCAAGGTGAAAGCAACACAGAGAAGAATCCTTTATTTTAATCTGTGTTAAGGCCTAGTTTGTGGTCACGTACCAAAATTTTTTACAGACTCGCTACTAAAATTGTACACATACACTGTACAGGGGCATTTCTGTTAGTAGTATATTATGTGTTACCAAAACATTGCACTCAAGTCTTCTAAAAGGTCATCGCGTGGAGAAAAAGGAAGTAGTGCATCAACAGAAAACACATAAAACTGTTTCAGAAAAGAGACCAAAGCCTGCCAAAAAATGACTTTGAAGCAGGACCAGCACCTGGTCAGCAAAAATTATGCCTACAAATACATTCCACTATTCCTAAGAAAATGTTCAGCGTCAAGTTTGTATGTCAGCAACCTGGTGACCGAACAGACATGGTTAAAGTAAATTATAGGTGATGGTGAGAGACATGTTTGAGGCCCATTCTGAATGTAACTAACCTAATCCATTTTCAAATATGCCTCCACAACTTATCAAGCCTTGTTCAAGCACTGCATCTGCCAAATCTGTAATGTCCTGCTCTCCTATGCTTTCCACACCTACGGGGTCTGAGAAATGTGTTTTTTTTTTTTTGTCTCATATGCACAATAAATAATTATGTGGTCAGATATGCCTTTGCCTCCTCTAAGTTCATAATCTATTGTTTCACCTTTGGCTTTCTACTTCTGCTAAATCAATTTACATATGTTCTGATATGTCTTCTACATTCAAGTCTAAAGCCGTTCATATGCGGCACTGACAATACCATTGCTGATACAAATTTAAAATGAGTAATAGTTTTTTTGTGCTTTTTATTATTTCCAAAAAATCTTAATTTGAGCCCCAAAAATTTGATGTGTGTACCAACATCAGAAGTGTAATTTCCAAAAATTGGTGGGCAACATCACTATTCTACACTGACCCACAAAGAACCACTAAATATCACAAAATAAATCAAGAAGAACATCTCTTGAGTAAAGTAATTCCATCACCTATATGTCCAAAGAAATGCAGTATTTATGTGTATTTATGTGTAGGAGGTTTTCACATGTGGCAGCTCCATGGCTTAGCATCCCTGAGCGTCTGGGTTCAAATCCCAAACATGACGCTTCGTGTCGAGAAGTTGTTTCATCTCCCAGGTCTTAAAACTACGTCTAAATGTAGTATTTATGTGAAGGAGGGTTCTACCACCATTGTAAATCTTGCCAGATACACTATCTAGCCAAAAGTATTGTAGCGCCTGCCTTTACGCACACATGAACTTTAATGGCAGCCCAGTCTTAATCCGTAGGGTTAAAATTTGATTTGGCCCACCATTTGCAGCTAGAACAGCTTCTGGGAAGGCTGTCCACAAGGTTTAGTGTGTCTATGGGAATGTTTGACCATTCTTCCAGAAGTGCATTTGTGAGGCCAGGCACTGATGTTGGATGAGAAGGCCTGGCTCACAGCCTCTGCTCTAATTCAGCCAAAAGGTGTTCTTTCGGGTTGGGGTCAGGACTCTGCAGGTCAGTCAAGTTCCTCCAACCCAAACTCGCTCATCCATGTCTTTATGGACCTTGCTTTGTGCACTGTTGTGCAGTCATGTTGGAACAGGAAGGGGCCATCCCCAAACTGTTCCCACAAAGTTGGGAGCCTGAAATTGTCCAAAATGTCTTGGTATGCTGATACCTTAAGGAGTTCCCTTCACTGAAACCAAGAGGCCAAGCCCAACCCCTGAAAAACACCCCACATAATAATCCCCCCCTCACCCAAATGATTTAGACCAGTGCACAAAGCAAGGTCCATAAAGACATGGATGAGCGAGTTTGGGGTGGAGGAACTTGACTGGCCTGCACATAGTCCTGACCTCAACAGAACACCTTGGGGATGAATTAGAGCGGAGATGAAGACCTTCTTGTCCAACATCAGTGCCTGACCTCACATATGCACTTATGGAAGAATGGTCAAACATTCCCATAGACACACTCCTAAACCTTGTGGACAGCATTCCCAGAAGAGTTGAAGCTGTTATAGCAGCAAAGGGTGGGCCAAATGAATTTTGAACCCTACAGATTAAGACTGGGATGCCATTATAGTTAATGTGCGTATAAAGGCAGGCATCCCAATACTTTGGACAATATATTGTATATTGCTTGAGACACTGAGTATGGCTATAGTCTTAGGACTGGTTCACACCACAGAGATGCAGACAACATGTGTGAGGCTGCCCGCTGGCTAAATGGGTAGCAATTCCATCTAGCAGCACTGGGGTTGCTGGTTCAATTCCCCAACATCCTAATGCTTGTGTTGAAGTTTATATGTTCTCCCTGTGTGGGTTTCTCACCACAATCCAAAGACATGCTGGTATTTTATTTGTCTCCTGTTGAAATAGTCTCTAAATGTAAGAAAGTTAGTTTTGGACTTTAGATTGGAAGCTCATTGCAGCCAGGGACTGATGTTAATGTTTGTTAGCACTAATCATGCCCAGGGACATTTAAAATTGTAGGGTTTACACTGCATGGTACATATGCTTAGAAAACTGTTGCTATGTTTATGTGCATGCAAATGAACTTCGATCTTTGGCCTGTAGTTGGAAATTTGATGCATATAGCCAAGGGCTAACACAGTTCCAAATAGTATTATGTGTTCCTGCTCATCAGGTGCAATCTCTTTAGACATAAATGAAGAGACAGATTGAAAGATACTGGTGGGCGAGTACTTCTATTGGGTGTGTGTCAGTGTGCCAACAATACAACCTATCTTATATAAAGGGCTGCAGTAGGAGGGGGTTCGTTTCACCTGAGAAGGCCAGTTTTTTTGCTGTGATTTGTGGGGGAGAAGGAATGATATTTTGCCTATTGATAAATGCCTGACTAGGGCTATTTGTTTGCTGAAATTCTTGTGCATTTTTTCCATCAAAAGTGGATTTATGTGGCTATGATGTCAAAGTTGTGTGTGTATTGTTCCTGTCTGACCATGAAAACATTGTTTGGGAGCATGTGCTGACCTTCTACTCTTTGATCTCATTGCTTAATCATGTCTATAGAAATGCAGCTTCCAGCAGAACATGGTCACCTATGTGTGTGTGGATTGTGGGTTGGTGGTGGGTGTTATATTTTGAATATATGCCTTTAATACTATGTTGGAATGGTTTGTAAGAATGACTGTTAAGTATGTTTCTATAATCTTGCAGATAAAGATGATGTAGACTGGTGGGTGAGTTGTAGTATGAAATGTTACCCGCTATACACTGAAAGTAAAGCTGTGTCCATTCTAAGGTTTAGACAAGTTTTAGATTGTAAGCTCCTATGAGCATGGCCCTTAAAACCCAATTGCTAACCTTTTTGCTAAATGTAGCACCATGTATCCTGTAGAATATATTTTTTAAGCTAGTAAATGAATGCACATAATTTTGTTTTTGCTGGCAAAATAAAAGTACATTATTGAGCTTGTTTGTTGTGTTTTTTTCTTCTTCTTTTTAGTTTTGGGGAAGTGCAATATCTTTCTTTTAAATCTTATATCTATATGTATTTGTGCACAAAAAAAATCTCTTCAGCACACCTGCAAGTAAATGATAAAGGTGGAATCTTTATATATAACAGCTGTGGAGAATTGAAGGTAATGAATTCAACTGGTGGATAGGCAGTGTTGTATGCGTCAGCCATGGTTCACATTGGTGCAATTTGATATGTAAAATTGGCGGCAATTACACCCTTCTAATTGGTGCGGCACCGCAATTTCCAAAAGTAGTTTCTGTACTACTTTTTGGCAACGTCGGGGTTCGATTTTTATTGACATTTTTATTGAAACCTGCAGAGAAGTCTCTGAAATTCCCTCCGCAGTCGGGACTGACATGCGGGAATAAAATCGTGCGACTTAAGAAAAACTTAAGCAAGTTCCTCCCGCTGTCAGTGTAAACCAGGGCTCAAAATGGGCCTTTGGCTTTGTAATTCACCAGCTGCTATCCCAAGGTCACCATTTCTTGCCAAACTCCCTTAAGTTTACCTTCAAATATCATATATAGAAATACAGATTCACATATCTGCAAATGAACGAAAAGAAAAAATTTGAATCATGGTTGCGATCAAACATTCACAGCTGCGATCAAAGAAATGACCCAGTTGCAATGACCCAGAAATGAGTCATTGCAATCACCCGGATTTTCTTGTGCTGGTTAGGATCTCCATCTAGGTGGACATGGCGAGGTCCCTCTTTAGCAAAGCGGAGGTGCTGCTCATTTGCCAGGTAAGTGTAGAATATGTACTTGTGCTTACTCAATGTGGGGGTAGATGTGGTAGTTAGATTTGGTATGGGTGGGGTTCATTGATTTGTTTGCCATCACCACACATTTGCTTCTGGCCCATGTGCACACATCACTTTCTGCATTTGTTCTGCTGATGTAAATCAGTAAGGACTATGCAAATATAAATGAGAGCTCCTTTCTATTAAAATATATATGACTTGTTTCACAGTTGGGTGACTTTTCCAGCAAATTTGGACCTCCGAGTTGTACGACAAGTTGTACCCCATGATTCTCAATGATAACCATTCATATCTGTGCTACTTCAAGTTGTAACAACTTCAAAGTAGTCCCTGTACTACTTTGGTGTGACTCATGTGACTTGAGGTACATAGGGCACAATATTACACAGGCATTCCCAGAAGTTGGGGCCAAGTTGCAGCAGCAAAATAGTGTAACTTTCAGGTTGCAGCAGTGTGAATGAGATTCATGGATAATACCTTTGAATTAGGCACTATTCTCACTTGTGCCTCCTGCAAGCGGGTCAAATTCGTCCATGCACTACTTTGGTTTGACTTTGATGCGACTTGAGGTCCAAACACCACAAAATTACACAGGCATTGGTCGCACAAGTGCAAATGGGGCCTAATTCAAAGGTGTTATCAATTAATCTCATTAGGTTCCTTTCACACTTGGCCAACTTTTCATACAACTTTCATACAACTTGAAGTCCATAATGCCCCTTTCACGACCTGAAAGTCCCGAGATTTTGAAGCGCTTTTTGCCGCAAATTTGATGCGATTTGAAGCAATGCCAGTGTAATCTTGAGGTCTATGGACGCAGGAGTCGCGGGACAAGTCGCACAAATGTGAAAGGGGCCTTAGGGCTGGTTCACACTACTGTGCTGTCCGACATCGGATGTAATTTGCCACTCACTGCAAATCACATGCGATGTCTGTGTGATGCAAACTCAGCCATACAGATTGTATGGTTGAATCTGCATCGCATTTGGATCAAACTCGCACAGGACCTTTTTTTTTGTTCGCAGCAGAATCGGATCGCATGGGTGTTGTCTGAATTTGCAGTTCGCTCTGCGATATGCAAACTGATTTGGGGTGTCATTAGCTTTCTACTGACACTCCCAGCAGTTCGCATATGGCAGTGTGAACTGCCTGCAAGTTGTATGCGATGCTGGAACCCGCACTGGATTCACAGGGTTCCCGCATTGCTCCAGTGTGAACTGGCCCTGACCCTTAGGTTCACACCTATGCATTTTTTTAGTACATTTTGCAGAAACACTCTACAGTCCATTTAACATGTTTCCTATGGTACTAGTTCACACCTATGCGTTTTGCAGCCAGTGCATTTTTGGAAATGGTCGGGACTTTTTTCACACGATTTGTGGGTAAAAGATTTCATTGGAACCACACCAAGAAACGCAACTGTTGCATTTGTGATGCGATTTTTGATGTGTTTTGCGGTTCTTATTTTAACACTGTATATAGATGGTTGCTAACTGGGGGGCCGGGAAGCCAGCCGCCACGTCATTAACAACCAATGAGTCATCAGCCGTCAGCGGCTTCCCCAATAAAAGTAAAAAAAAAAAAAAACGCAAAACAACTGCATGCCCCCCCCCCCCCCCCCGGTCTATACCAGGCTCTTCAGGTCTAGTCCCCTCCATGCCAAAAGTCAAAAGAAATTTCGTAGGGGTTCCCCCCAAAATCCATACCAGACCCTTATCTGAGCACGCAACCTGGAAGGCCGCAGGAAAAGAGGGGGGCAAGAGAGAGCCCCCCCTCCTGAACCGTACCAGGTCACATGCCCTCAACATGGGGAGGGTGCTTTGGCGTCCCCCCCCAAAACACCTAGTCTCCATGTTGATGGGGACAAGCGCCACATCCCCACAACCCTTGCCCAGTGGTTATGGGGGTCTGCGGGCGGGGGGCTTATCGGAATCTGGAAGCTCCCTTTAACAAAGAGGCCCCCAGATCCCGGCCCCAGCTATGTGAATGGGTAGGAGGTACACACCTACCCATTCACCTAAAAAAGCAGTGAAATGTGATAAAAGACAATAGTTGTTTGACAATTCCTTTATTAACCACTTTAGCCCCGGAAGGATTTACACCCTTCCTGACCAGAGCACTTTTTACAATTTGGCACTGCGTCGCTTTAACTGCTAATTGCGCGGTCATGCAATGCTGTACCCAACGAAATTTGTGTCCTTTTCTTCCCACAAATAGAGCTTTCTTTTGATGGTATTTTGATCACCTCTGCGGTTTTTATTTTTTGCGCTATAAACGGAAAAAGACCGAAAATTTGGAAAAAAAATATTTTCTACTTTTTGTCATAAAAAAAATCCAATAAACTCAATTTTAGTCATACATTTAGGCCAAAATGTATTCGGCCACATGTCTTTGGTAAAAGAAATGTCAATAAGCGTATATTTATTGGTTTGCGCAAAAGTTATAGCGTCTACAAACTAGGGTACATTTTCTGGAATTTACACAGCTTTCAGTTTATGACTGCCTATGTCATTTCTTGAGGTGCTAAAATGGCAGGGCAGTACAACCCCCCCCCCCCCCCAAATGACCCCATTTTGGAAAGTAGACACCCCTAGGAAAATTGCTGAGAGGCATGTTGAGCCCATTGAATATTAATTTTTTTTGTCCCAAGTGATTGAATAATGACAAAAAAAAAAAATTTACAAAAAGTTGTCACTAAATGATATATTGCTCAAACATGCCATGGGCATATGTGGAATTACACCCCAAAATACATTCTGCTGCTTCACCTGAGTACAGGGATACCACATGTGTGGGACTTTTTGGGAGCCTAGCCGCGTACAGGGCCCCCGAAACCAAGCACCGCCTTCAGGATTTCTAAGGGCGTAAATTTTTGATTTCACTCCTCACTACCTATCACAGTTTTGAAGGCCATAAAATGCCAAGATGGCACAAACCCCCCCCCCCCCCCATGACCCTATTTTGCAAAGTAGACGCCCCAAACTATTTGCTGAGAGGCATGTTGAGTCCATGGAATATTTTATATTTTATATTTTGACACAAGTTGCGGGAAAGTGAAACATTTTTTTTTTTTGCACAAAGTTGTCACTAAATTATATATTGCTCAAACATGCCATGGGCATATGTGGAATTACACCCCAAAATACATTCTGCTGCTTCTCCTGAGTATGGGGATACCACGTGTGGGACTTTTTGGGAGCCTAGCTGCATACGGGGCCCCGAAAACCAATCACCGCCTTCAGGATTTCTAAGGGCGTAAATTTTTTATTCATGCCTCGCTACCCATCACAGTTTCGAAGGCCATAAAATGCCAAGATAGCACAACCCCCCCCCCATGACCCCATTTTGGAAAGTAGACACCCCAAGCTATTTGCTGAGAGGCATGGTGAGCATTTTGCAGCTCTCATTTGTTTTTGAAAATGAAGAAAGACAAGACAAAAAATTTTTTTTTTCTTTTTTCAATTTTCAAAACTTTGTGACAAAAAGTGAGGTCTGCAAAATACTCACTATACCTCTCAGCAAATAGCTTGGGGTGTCTACTTTCCAAAATAGGGTCATGGGGGGGGGGGTTCCACCTGGGCATTCCATAAACTGTGATAGGCAGTGAAGAGTGAAATCAAAAATTTACGCCCTTAGAGAGCCTGAAGGCGGTGCTTGGTTTTCGGGGTCCCGTACGCGGTAGGGCTCCCAAAAAGTCTCACGCATGTGGTATCCCAGTACTCAGGAGAAGCAACAGAATGTATTTTGGGGTGTAATTTCACATATTCCTATGGCGTGTTTGAGCAATATATCATTGAGTGACAACTTTGTGCAAAAAAAAAAAAATTGTCTTTTTCCCGCAACTTGTGACACAATATAAAATATTCCATGGACTCGACATGCCTCTCAGCAAATAGCTTGGGGTGACTACTTTCCAAAATGGGGTCATTTGGGGGGGTTTGAACGGTCCTGGCATTTTATGCACAACATTTAGAAGCTTATGTCACACATCACCCACTCTTCTAACCACTTGAAGACAAAGCCCTTTCTGACCATTTTTGTTTACATGAAAAAAATTTTTTTTGCAAGAAAATTACTTTGAACCCCCAAACATTATGTATTTTTTTTAAAGCAAATGCCCTACAGATTAAAATGGTGGGTGTTTCTTTTTTTTTCACACAGTATTTGCGCAGCGATTTTTCAAACACATTTTTTTGGGAAAAAACACTTTTTTAAATTTTAATGCACTAAAACACACTATATTGCCCAAATGTTTAATGAAATAAAAAAGATGATCTTAGGCTGAGTACATGGATACCAAACATGACATGCTTTAAAATTGCGCACAAATGTGCAGTGGCGACAAACTAAATACATTTTTAAAAGCTTTTAAAATCCTTTACGGGTTACCACTTTAAATTTACAGAGGTCTACTGCTAAAATTACTGCCCTCAATCTGACCTTCGCGGTGATACCTCACATGCATGGTGCAATTGCTGTTTACATTTGATGCCAGACCGACGCTTGCGTTCGCCTTTGCGCGAGAGCAGGGGGGGACAGGGGTGCATTTTTTTTTTTTTTTTTGCTTTTTTATCTTATTTTTAAACTGTTGCTTTATTTTTTTTTTTTTATCATTTTTATTGTTATCTCAGGGAATGTAAATATCCCCTATAATAGCAATAGGTAGTGACGGGTACTCTATTGTGAAAAAATTAGACCCTAGATCTCTCCTCTGACCACACCAAGATCGGTGTGATAAAATGCTTTCCCAATTTCCCAATGGCGCTGTTTACATCCGGCGAAATCTAAGTCATGAAATGCTCGTAGCTTCCTGTTTCTTAGACCATAGACATGTTTGGAGCCATTCTGGTCTCTGATCAGCTCTATGGTCAGCTGGCTGAATCACCGGCTGCATTCTCAGGTTCCCTGTTGGGACAGGAGAGCCAGAGAAAAACATGGAAGACGGTGGGGGGGGGTCATTCGCTCCCAATGCTTGTAAAAGCAGTCTAGAGGCTAATTAGCTGCTAGGATTGCTTTTACATGAAAGCCGACCGCTGGCTGAAAAGAATGATACCAAGATGATACCTAAACCTGCAGGCATCATTCTGGTATAACCACTCAGTGTCCAGCAACATACCAGTACGTTGCTGGTCCTTGTTGGGCATATATTGTAAACTTTTTTTTCATGCAGCCTGTGGGCTGAACGAAAAAAAGGGATTGATTGGTGAGTATGCCCACCATTAGAATACCTCCCTTCATCCACCCACTTCTAATGATGGACATACATGCACCGTTTATATATGCCGAAGCATGGGGGCATCTGCCCCAAAAGGTAGGAGCAAATCGCTCCTCCGCCCCTCCTGCTTCTATGCTTTGGCATATATGCTCTTTTTTTAATTGTGGTGGTGAAATCACCTCCTACAGCGCTGGAGTCACGGCTTTATGTATTGTGGGAGCAAACGTTGTTGCTGTCAAGATAAATAAATCCGCTCTGCAGCTGAATGGCGTACCTGAAAACAAAAAAATGGTTAACAATAAAACACAGTAAACAGTAAAGTATAAAAAAATTGCATACCTATAAAGCAAACATGATAAAAACAGAACAATAAAACATTGCAGAATAGAATACAGTAAAAAAGAGCAGAACAATAGAGAGAGAATAGAGAGAACAATAAAACGACAACTATTTTTGTTTTTTTATTTTATATTTTTTGTGGTTTTTTTTTTTACACATTTTTTTGTAACTAACTTTTGTAACTGTAACCGTTTCCAGGTTCGGGTCTCTCAAAATGCGACAGCATCTTGGGAGACCCTGTGAAAGTGTGTCCTAGTCTGTGCAGTGCTATACCCTACGCTAATACTCAACTAGTGTATATTAGCGTTCAAAACATTCACCAATGCAAAGACCAGGATTGTCAGGACAGGAGGGACAATAATAGTGGGTGTCACGCCTATATCCGCGCTTGCTGCAGACACGACATCTTTTTTGGGGGGCTCGTTGGGTAGGGGTACTCGGGAGGACATAAAAGAAAATGCCTCTCATGCAGCCGACTTACTGCATTTGGTTAGGGAAGGTGAGGTGGAGCACCGTCTGGAAACAGAAGGGCTCTGACGATCTCTTCCTGGAATTTAAGGAAGGATCCAGTCCGTCCTGAAGCTCTGTATAGCACATAAGCGTTCAGCAAAGCCAACTGAAATAAATAAACAGACACTCTTTTTGTACCAGCGTCTGGCCTTATGGGCAACTAGGTACGCCAACAACTGGTCATTGAGGTCCACCCCTCCCATATTTTGGTTATATTCGTGGACACAGAGGGGTTTCTCCATAACACCAGTCGCCGTAGTAATTTGGACTGTCGTGTCTGCATGAAGGGAGGTAAGAACGAAAACATTCTCATTATCCCTCCACTTCATAGCGAGCAAATTATTACACTGCAAGCAGGCTCTCTCCCCCAGCCTAAGACTGGAATCTACAAGCCCCTGGGGAAAGCCCCGGCGATTAGGTCACACAGTGCCACATGCTCCAATCTGATGATCAAAAAGGTGACTAAAAAGTGGCACGCTCGTGTAATAATTGTCCACATACAAGTGGTACCCCTTTCCAAATAAGGGCGACACCAAGTCCCACACAATCTTGCCAGCGCTTCCTATAATACAGCGATCAGAAAAAGGATCGCTTAGTGACACTGGCGACGGGGGAGGGGGTGATCAAGGGGTTAAAAATTTATTAGGGGGGGTAAGGGGGGTATCCTAGACCTAAAGGGGGCTACCACTAACTGCCCTACCGCTTATAACTGTCACAAACTGACACCAATGCAAAAAAGAAAAAAATTGCTATTGGTGTCACTGTGACAGGGGGTACATGGGGGTGATCGGGGTGTGAAAAGTGTGCCTAGTGTATTCTACAGTTAGTGTTGTGTTGTGCAACTCACATTGATGTCTTCTCTCCTCGGCGCCGGAATGAAAAGACCGGCTCGAGGAGAGATGACATCACTTCCTCTGCTGTGGTTTACATTACAGCAGCAGAGGAAGATTTTCATTCGTTGGGAGCGATCGCGAGGGGGTGGCAACGGATGAGTGGCCTCCCCCTCAGCCTGGATCGCTCCCCTAACGAAGCCGACCGCCTTGGGCACCGGGGGGGGCGCCTGCCCGTGCCATTCTGCCGCAGTATATCCGCGTTAGGCGGTTAAAAACGTCTTCCTCTTTCCCCCCCGCTTCTTCCTCCATCTTCCTTCGGTTTTCTCCTTCCTCCAGCTGCTTCTTCCCCCCGCTTCTTCCTCCATCTCCCTCCGAGTTCTTCTTCCCCGCTTTGTCCTCCAGTCTTTCTCCTCCGCTGCTCCCGCCATGACCTGCTGAACATGAAAACAACGACCCTCCACCGACGTTGCGGCCAGCTGATCTGTCCGCTTCCATAGCACACATTTCATATATAACTATGGGGCATGGCCGCCGGATGATGTCAGCGGGAGACCCCGGCCCTTGTGACATCACGGACCCATCATGCCCCGGGCGGTATAGTCACAAGGGGCGGGGTCTCAGAGTGACATCTTGCGTCCCATCGCTGCATCGGAGGAGGTTCGTTTTTTGAATGTTCAGCGGGAACGGCGGCAGAGGAGAAATGGGGGAAGAAGCAGCTGGAGGAAGAGGGAGAAAACTGAAGTTAGATCAAAGGAAGATGGAGGAAGAAGCGGGGGAAAAGGTAGACATTTTTAATAAAGGGTTTGTCAAAAACCAGCTATTGTCTTTTGTCACATTTCACTGCATTTTTATGTGAATGGGTAGGGGTACAATGTACCCTATACCCATTCGCATAAGGGTGGGATCTGGGGGCCCCCCTTGTTAAAGGGGGCTTCCAGATTCGGATATGCCCCCGCCCGCAGACCCCACAACCACCAGGCAAGGGTTGTGGGGATGAGGCCCTTGTCCCCATCAACATGGGGACAAGAAGTTTTGTGGGTAACACCAAAGCACCCTCCCCATGTTGAGGGCATGTGGCCTGGTATGGTTCAAGGGGGGGGGCGCGCTCGCTCGTCCCCCCCTTTCCTGACCTGCCAGGTTGCATGCTCAGATAAGGGTCTGGTATGGATTTTGGGGGGACCCCGACGCCATTTTATTTTTTTAAAATTGGCGTGGAGTTCCCCTAATATCCATACCAGACTCGAAGGACCTGGTATGGACTGGTGGGGGGGAACCTACGTCATTTTTCTCTTAGATTCAGCAATTCATTACAGCCACGAGCAATTTTAAATGACATTTTTTCCTTTAGAAATGTCATTTTGCTGTGGTACAGTAATAAACAAGGAAAAGATGCGCTACTTTACAGGCATACTAAAGACACCCCCAGGCACAATATTTATTTTTATGGTTTCACTTTAAGCATTATTAAAATCACTGCTCCTGAAAAAACGGCCGTTTTAAAAACATTTTTTCCAATTGATACATGTACCCTGGGGCAGGACCCAGGTTCCTATACACTTTTTATGTCAAAGAACTTGCATATAAGCCTTCAGTGAGAACGCGTTTTTGAGCCCCATTGACTTCCACTATTCCCGCATATGTGATCTGACAGGCATGTTTGCCGGCAATAGCGCTGCTTTCCATCTGCATTAGCGCCCAGTTTGACAGCTGAACTCTTAACTGGCCTTAATTAGGCGCTATTTTCCGGGACTGCAGGATCATTTATTGGCGCTATAGTAAATGATCCCCATAGTGTTGGCTGGGGGGCTACTTCCCTTTGCTACCTTGAGGCGAACGTACTACTTGCCCCGCTCCATGGAATTTCAGTACTGCCAGCTCAAACATGCCATGAGGGCTCGATTCCCTAAACCCATTGTCCTGGACTCAGACCCTATAGAACGCCTACTGTCCTTTAGGGTGATAGGTAAGCCCCTCTCATACATTTATTTGCCCATGTCGGTGGCACATGAGGCGGGGTTGAGTCCTACATTTGAGAGATGAAAAGCTGACATTCCTGATGTCACGGAGGAAAGGAGGATTGGGTTTCTTCTCATATCCCCTCTATATCAGCTAGGGACAGATTTGTGCAGCTGAAATTTCTTCACCGTGTATACTACACGCCACAGAGACTGGCCAACATATTCCCACAGAGAGACCCCAGGTGCCCTAGATGTGGTGCGGAGAGTGGATCCTTCTGCCATATGGTTTTGGATCCTTCTGCCATATGGTTTAGGTCCTGCCTAAACTTGACACATACTGAAAATCGGTGGTTGACACTCTTAGCGATATTTGTGACACTGTAGTCCAGCTGGACCCTCTAGTTTTTTTTAATTAACAAGAAGGAAGATATTGTGGGAGATGGATACATTAAGTTATGCCTTACTTTTACATTGTTTTATGCAAGAAATCCTGCTAAGGCGGAAGTCCGCAGATCCTCCTACTTGCTCCTTCTGGTGCAGAGCAGTTAGCTCGGTCCTACCACTAAATAAAATAACCTATGAAAGCAGAAATTGCCCCAAAAAATATGACAAAGTATGGTCCACCTGGATCAATGCAGAGGGATGAATGCCTAATGGTAGACTATAATTGTTTCATGCTTCTTGGAGTTGGTGCTCTCCCCCCCCTTCCCTACTTCTCCTCTGGCTTTCCTTTCCCATGCGCAACTGCCCCCCCTCCTCATGGCCTCCCCTTCTTCTCCTATCCGGATCTCAGGCAGATTCATCCAAGTTTACTATGGAGGTTATGGGTACCTATAGTTCTAGCCTGAATCTATATAGAGATTCTTTGGTCCTCATTACACTTTTATGATGTGGAATATCGCTGTATACATGCTGTTTCAAGGTCAAGATGTACACAGATTTTTATGCATTTACGATATAAAATTGCTGTGTAATATGTCTATTCTTATTTCATTTGTCACACGCTGTTTGTGCTGATTATGCCTCTATTACAGGGTTTCTCAACCGGGGTTCAACCAGAGGTTACCAGGGGTTCCTTGAGCAATGAGCAGTTTCTGCCTCTCAGATAAGTTCCCACTGACGCCGTTGATCTTTTTAGCTATCTGTAAGGGGGTAATTCTTCCCAATGACCACAAATGTGAGGAGCATTCTTCCCACTGACCATCACACTAATGTATCATGAGTTGTAGATATAGTCATTATTAGCAGGGGTTCCCTGGGACCGGAAAGTTATTTCAAGGGTTCCCCGTGTTAAAAAAGGTTGAGAAAGGCTGCTTTATTACAATAAAAAAAAAAATGTTCTGTTAAAAAAAAAAAAAAGCCGCTCAGCCGGCTTCTGTCGATGGGGTGTGACCGAAAAAGGTCTGCCGATCGGCTCCCGATCAGCACTCTCAGCGAATGGCTGAGAGTGCTGACCGTCCCCCTGTCAGAACACAATAGCACAGCAGGTGAGATCGCTGTACTAACATTGCATGGGTAGTAAAGTGGCTCCTCTGGAGCTGTCAGTTTTTTTTTTTGTTCAGCCCTGCTTGGTGTGTACTAGGCTTCAGACATTTGTGGTCCCAGATCTTTTGTCCAGTACAACCAGTAAATTATACTTTCTAATAGCACACCCTATGCAGCCATAATCAGATGCTACTAATGTTTTACCTTTCCAAGGGCATAGAGCAGGGATATGCAATTACCAGACCTCCAGCTGTTGCAAAACTACAAGTCCCATTATGCCTCTGCCTCTGGGTGTCATGCTTGTGGCTGTCAGAGTCTTGCTATGCCTCATGGGACTTGTAGTTCTGCAACAGCTGGAGGTCCGCCAATTGCATATCCCTGGCATAGAGTATACTTTGCCCTGTGCTGAGTGTTTGCACAATTTAAATAGAATGCCTTTTAGAATGGTTTCAATATCAGGTTTTCAATTTAGTCACTGAACAGGAGACAGCCAGCCTGGAACTAGAACTCTCAAAAAATAAAAATGTACTCAATAAAATTTTAAAAGCCACAGCCTGTGGCACAGTAAGAATTGTATAATTTATTTCTATGTCACTGACTTCTAGATTGGTAATACTGGGATTTGGGCTGCCATCATCTAGTAAGTGAACAATAAAAGCTTTAATCTTACAGTAATTGACCGACTAAAAATTTAACTACAGCCTGTGGCACAGTAAGAATGGTGCGATTTGTTTGGGGGTCACTCACGATTGTACTGGTAAAGATATATGCATTTAGACCCATAACGGTTTAGCCAGATTAAACACAGCAACAATAATACATAAGCTTTGCAAGCTGTAGCACAGTTGGCTGTTGATATTGCTCAACTTAAGGATACATTTCTTAGTTTCCAAAAAATTTAGAACTAAGATACTATGCCCTCCTCCAAATATCAGTGATGATTTTGTTGTGAATGAAGACCCCTCATCGATTGTCAGATGTATAGCATGTGAACACTTCTTGCCGCTTTAGAATTTTGTATGACTAACTTCTCTGCTGCAGTCTGCAGCCTGCTGCAAATCTTTTGGCAGTACATAAAAGGATTTCTTACTCTTGTATGTGGCCCACTGAAATTTTTTAAAGCAGAAAAAAAAAAGTAAAGCTACATAATAAAGTGGACTGAAAAGATTTTTTAGACCCCAACCCCGCCAGCCCAAATCACCCCCCCCCCCACCCCTTTTTTTTTTTTTTTTTTAACAGGAATATCAACAAATGTTGACATGCTTGTTCGATGTGCCCACTTTTGTCACACTCGTTAGAGAGACATGACCAAGATCCATACAACCATTGCTTTTCAGCATTGTCAGTTTGGGGAAAGGTGGTATTAGATGTACTAACATATTTAGATATACTAACAATTTGAAGCCAAACTCAAGCTAACAAGCAGTTACAGCAACAGATGTGTTCCTTTTGGAATAAAGGTTTTACATAAATCAATACAATTTGAACATTGTAAGCTTGTCTCAACCCACCATCATCTGCAGGACTGCTTGGCCTGCTAAAAAACAGATTTACTGGTCAGATCACCAGGTGAAAATAGAAGAAAGGGAGCCGAAAAAGGAGTGCCGCCATCACATCTAAGATTTGGTAAGCTGCAATAAAATAAAGTTTTTTTTGTGTTTATTACCGCTTTAATGCAACGCTTGCTTGACTAATTATCCATCCACGATAAACTTTGCAACAACTTTGACCAATTACTGTATATGTAACTTTCCTGTAATCAGTTTGTTCACTGTTATATACTGTACATCTTGGATGTCGTTCATTGAACAAAAAAAATAATCAGCCTGGATCATTTGTCTGATATTTGCACAAATGTATTCTAAATACATAACTAAAGTTGTCCCCACAAAAGGTGTCCAATTGGGAAGATTTCCCCTCACCTCTTGTTTAGGGGATAACGCTAAAATGTTGGATTTTCCTTCCCTTTCCTTTTCTGTAATAGTGTGATACACCAAGATATACACAAACATTTTGAGGTCTGGGTAATACTTGAGCTCTGTACCTTTGGTCATCACCCTTATAATATTTGGCAACACATGCTTACATACATAGACCCCTTTCACACTGAAGGCGCTTTACAGGCATTTTAGCGCTAAAAATAGCGCCTGTAAACTGCCTCTCAAGCCACCCCAGTGTGAAAGCCTGAGTGCTTTCACACTGAGGCGGTGGGCTTGCAAGCAGCGTCTTTAGGGCGTTGTATACAGCGCTCCTAAACCGCCCCTGCCATTTGCAGGCACTTCGGCAGTGCTGCCCATTCCTTTCTAATGGGCAGCCCTGTGAATTGCCTGCAAAGCGCTTTGGCAGCGGCGCTTTTAAACCCCATGTTAACCCCTTATTGAAGGTTAAAAGCACCCCGGCTGCCACCCACACAGCACCGGTAAAGCACCGCTACAATGAGCGACGCTTTACAGCTAGCACAGGGTGGTCTTCAGTGTGAAAAGGATCTTAGTGGCACTTGTTTGATCAAATACTGTGTATGCGATTTTCATGTGATCATGTTCTTCATGGTAAATATGTGCATCTGATATACATCTTTGTATTGTTCAAGATAGGTGTCAATCTGTGGATTCAGAAATTAAAGGCATTCTTGTTGGATGAAGATTATAACTGCGTTGTGTTAGAATATGTGACTAGTTTGTTACGTGGCACTCAGACCTAAGGCCAGCCCTAGATGGATTGAAATTCGGACAGTTCCTGCTGAACCAGCCAAATGTTGATCCATCTGTGGGTAAGCTGGTTGTACTAAAGTCAATCCATCAATCAACTTTAGTATAACCAGCTTATTTTTTTTTTTTGTGTGTGTGTGTGTGCGCGACCACTGCCAGCAGTTATTGTATTCCGACGGCTGGGAAACCTCCAGCTGTCAGAATTCAATAGCACAGTGGAAGGGATTTCACCATCAACACTGACTGTGTTGATAGGGGACTAGAGCAATTTTCTTTCCTTCAACCTATGGTGTGTTCTTGGTGATGCCAATAAGCAAGGATGTTGCGGGTGCTGCTACCCCTGATGTTTTTTATTAGGAGAGGAGATGGGAATCGTGATATTTGATCATGTCACATGTCAATTGTCACTGTTTAGACCACTTTGGATGAACCCACACAACTCATCAGTACTAAGATTTAGATGACTGCAATAGTGAATGCTTAGGTCTAACTAGCTACTCAGTTTCTCCTGCTGTGGAAAAAAAACCACAAACTAATACTGAATACTCTTCTCGCAAATGTGTCAGACTCCTCTTAGTCAGTTAGTTTCCAATATGCACTGCATTAAAAAGTAGAACTCCAGTCAAAACTTTTCTTCTTGTGTATATAATAGGGGAGGGTTAGTAACTTTTACTTTTTAGTGATGCAATACATTTTTCACCTAGAAAAGTTATCCGTATTCTTTTTTAATCCTCCAGTTAGGTGTAGAGGATTTGAAAACATTTAAATTCCCATTGCAAATGATTTAATAACTAAAGGGATTACAACTTCATTGAGCGAAGTTAAAAAAATATTAAAATGGTGAACCAGCCCCAGTGCATTGTTAAACAATCTGTCTCACCACACAACAAAGCTAAATGCCAAAAGCATGTTTAATTAAATAATGATAAAAGGCAATAATAGTGCTATAAAATTTTTACTTAAAAACAAGAACTTTTTCAGTAAAACTACGTAACTAACGATGCTCAATATAATTTTTTTTTAAAGATTTTATCACCCAGCATGATAGTAAATGGATTGTGTTGGTCCTCCCATCACATGTAACTGCCAAACTGTTGGGAAATATTAACTAATATTAATACTGATGCAAGGTTAGACAGAAATAGAATTTTAAATCCATAAGAAAAAGGGACATATTCTCATCCTTTATTTTCACTAATCAACACATCAAGACCAAAATCATAAAAGGGCAGACAGTACTACACATGGATCTACAGGGCAAGACTGTCTATTGAAGATACAGCCGTTTTCAGTTTGTAGTCATTTTTTTTCTATAAAACTACTGTTAATGGTCCCAATGGTACAAGAGAAATGTGCTTAACAGTAAAAAAACAAAGACCTCTTGCTACTTCTAGAAATAACAATTTACCCACTTTTTATGATAATGGTTACAACATTTATTTTATATATCCCTGGCTAAATGTCCTGCAGCTCTGTAAGAAGAAAGTGTCTAGTGACTTGTTCAGTGACATAAATACAGTTATATAACAGTAAAGCACAGACAGGGATCCTTACTCGTGCGTGTAAGAATGTTCTCTAGCAAAGTTTTTAAAGGACTTCTACTTACTGCAGCAGAATGGATTCTTAAAATCTTCACACAGGCTGCACATATGCGAATAAGGAAAGGGATAGTCGGCACTCGGGATGACATCCAAAATAGTATTCCTTTATTAAATACATGTACAGAGTTGTAAAACAGCCTACGCTTTTTGGACATTAGTCCTTAGTCATGGCATAGTCAAGTCAGCCATGACCAAGGACTAACGTCCAAAACGCGTAGGCCGTTTTACAGCTCTGTATATGAATTTAATAAAAGGTATACTATTTTGGATGTCATCCTGAGAGCTGACCATGCCTTTCCTTATTCTGGTACGTTGGAGGTGTCAGCAGCCTCAAGCTCTAAGCACCGGGCGGAGCTTTTATGTGGGAAGGTTGCAGCACCTATACACTGGTTTTCCTCGAATGCACATATGTGGCTCTCGGCATGTGGACATTCACACCGAGCGGCCGCATACATGCGGTTCTGTGTAAACCACTTACTGTGCTGAGAGCGCACTCCCAGCACAGTACCCGGCATTTACCAGAAAGCCCCCAATGCATACAAGCAATCTAGAGCTTTCTGATCACGTGACCGCTGTGATAGCCAGTCACAGCGGTCACATGACCCAAATGCCTGCCTCCTGGCGTTTAGAAGGGCTGGTGGGAAGGACTCTGCCAAAAAATATAACCAAAGAAATGACTAGCGTATTAAACATCTTTTGCTGCAATGATTACCTTTAATTCAGATCTGCTCCCACCTGACAGTACTTCTTTTGCCATTAGTTGTCCTCAGTCCCCTGGGTTGAATGATGGTTAGCATCATTTAACCCACTTCTTAAGACCTCAGGCTTTCTTGGACCTGTACTTAGCATGTGACTAGATAATGAAAGAAAGGCAAAACAGTAATGCTTTCATATAGCTGTACCTTTGCTTTTGCTTCCTATCAGCATGCCCTTAGTACCAGCAGTACAAAGTCACAATTAAGTACTTGCACTGCTTGCATTTAAAGAAATAACTAACTTTTATTTTCTTTGAGTTCAGTCCATTTTGGCATGAATGATCAAGGAATATAGTGGTTCTACATGTTAAATGCAGACTAGCTCTCTGTTACTTTAGGTCTTTCAAATGACACTAAACTCTGGTTAAAAAAAAAAAAAAATATATATATATATATATATATATATATATATATATATATATATATATATATATATATATATATATATTTTCCAGTATATATTCTCAAAGCAGAACTGTTCCAAAAAGGGAAGTTCTGCTCTTCTTCCTCCTCTGCTATATTTCGATTATATTTTTTGGGAGGGGGGAGTGGGTGCCTGCTTCCACCTAGGCGATCAGAGTGGAAGTTCCTAGTTCCCCTCCCTGCCTGCAACCTTATGGAATATGGTGAATTTATCCAATTTTCTGCAGGGGTCGGCTTTCATTTCTTTCTCCCAACTGTATCGGAATTTTATCATTAATTGCAAATTTGTCACTTTTTCAGCACTCAAAATGCCCTCCTCATCAGCTTCTCATACAACCTTTGAGTACATTTGTCATAGTATTCCTAGAGAGAAAGGGGACTTCTGTTGATTTTATATCGAAGTATCATCTCTACACATGACACAGATAAAATGCCATACATGTCCCGCTGGGAAGCTGAACTGGTGGTGCAGTTCATGGAGCAGGACTCCATGTGGAACAACATGTGTAAATGCACTAAATCTCTAACTATTCATGAGGCTGCCCTAAAATGTTCTACTTTGTGGTATTATACCCCATTACACTTGCATTTTTGTGGCTGTTCTATTCAGGGCTTTTTTCTTCATGTATTTTGGAATTTTGAGAAATACATTTCAACCTAGCAAGAGGTGTTCTCCTCAGTGAATACGCTAGTGGGCAAACAAATTACTTTGATGTACAAGAATTGTCTTATGCCTAGTACACGCGGGCCGAATGTCAGGAGGCATCGGCCGGTTCAAGAAAAAAAAAAAACAAACACATATCCGACATTCAGCCCGTGTGTATGTCAGCCGGTTCGAAAGAAGGCGGCAGTTTGGCTGGCTTGTCGGACGAGCATGCTGGAAAAACAGCAGCCAACTGGCTCCTGATCAGTGCCTTCAGTCAATGGCAGAGAGCACTGACTGAAGTGTTGTGGCGGGGGGGCCGTCTCTCTGTCAGGACACAACAGCTCAGCAGGGAGATCGCTGTACTAACGTCAGAGCTGTCAGGTTTATTTTGTTCAACCCGCTGGGTTAAACAAAGAAAAACTATTAGTGTGTACCAGGCTTTATTCACCAACATCCCTCCTAGTTGTTCTGTAAGACTGATTGTGTGACAATGCAATGGGACAACGGTGGCACCCTTTTCACAGGCGATTTCAAGGGTAGACAATATGTTAATGGAAAACATATTTCACACACTTCATGATTCCAAGACCTTTTCTATCATTATTTATGTTGGACAGACCGTTGGAATTCTTGTAATCCACATTTTCATAGAATATAGTAGCCGATTAAGGTTTTTAGTTGTATCTTTTATTGGCTATCTATATGGTACTGTCAGGGCTGGGCTCAGCCCTTCCTTCTCTGAGCTTGCCACTCAGCTGTTGGCTAATTGCCAGCTCCCATCTCTCTCCACAGTTACCCAGCTGTTGATGATCCTGCTAGTCAGTCCTGC
Source organism: Aquarana catesbeiana (assembly GCF_042186555.1). Classification (NCBI taxonomy): domain Eukaryota; kingdom Metazoa; phylum Chordata; class Amphibia; order Anura; family Ranidae; genus Aquarana; species Aquarana catesbeiana. The sequence continues at coordinate 320,364,367 of NC_133327.1, read as the reverse complement.
TTACTTAAGCCGTCAAGTCCAGAGGAGCTCTGCCTTCGCCTTGGTCACATCACAAGAAACTATCTCCTGCGTTCCTGTTTAGAGACTGGCTTTGCTGACATCTCTTCTGGCTCCAGAAACTGCTTGCTATTCCACTACTTTGATCCCTGACTTCTGCTTTGCTGACTATCCGTTCCAGCTACTGAACTTTGGCTATGTTTTGACGTTTGTTCTTTTTACTTTTATTATTAAACAAGTGTGATTTAACTGTACTTCTGTCTCGGTCTGATTTCATGGTTTCTGACAGGTACACAATTTCTGTACAACTGGCTTATACTTACATGGATCGATTGTATTTGATACTTCTGTGTATATTTTTATATTTTTTGGTTTTGCTTGGTCAAGATTAGCTCAGTCTTTAAATTATTCTACAAAACTTTGTATTGCATGGTCTATGTAACAAGCCGTTTAACACTTACCATGGAATTATTTGTATTGTCAACCAAGCTTTTTCAATAAAAGTTTTTTTTGTTTGTTTAAAAAAAAAAAAAGCCCGACACTCACTGTTCCCCTCCTGTCTGGTGTGGCAGATTTAGACTTGACACTAAACTCTAGTATATAAAAGAAAAAATATATATATTCAAGTGTATGGTTAACCTTCTATTGCTTTTAGCCTCCTCCACAGCGCTAAAGAGCCACTAAAATGAGCGGTGCTTTAGCTCTAACGCTCGGGTGCCCCAGTGTGAAAGTAGCCTTAAATAAAAAGAAAAACTAAGAAAAATATGTTTACAGATAAAGATTATTAAAGAAAACAGACAGACAACAGTAACAGTGAAATAAATGGGATTAAAAAAATGAAAAATGAAAAGCACTAGCAAAATTCTCCTGTCTTGGTTGGTGTGCAGTGTGCAATTAGGTTTATCGTAGTTAGATCTAGCATTTCAGTGTCGCTTGATTTCCTGAATGGCTCTCACCAGTGTTTTATGAGATTTCAGTGGAGACTACCTCAAGACCAGACTTTCTAAATGCATCGATATTTCCAAATGACTATTTTACCACCAATATACACAGAATAGTATCATGATTTGATAGAGAACAGACATGAATGCCCAGGAAAGGTAACGTGTCCATTTCGCCTGCTGTACATTATGATATAGGCATGTCTGGTATCACACAGATTGTTATTCCCTAATATGTTAGTGTAATCATATATCAGTCAGGCATTTTATGATCTAACACCATTAGATAACTACGTTTTAATAAGGGGTTACAACTGCAATTAGGCTTGGCTTAAAAGATATACTAATGAGTTTACTGACACTGGGTATGTGTCCTGTCAAAGGTTTAGTGGTGAAAAGAATTACTGTGAGGGATGGTATCAAAGAAGGAGAGAGAGTATTGCAGCCTGAGCTGCTTTTTTTATTTAAAGTGTTACTAAATCCACAACAGTAAAATCAGTCTGTATATACAGTAAAGCATGCTCGGTATACTCACTGTGGAACCTAAGGGGTTAATCAATTGCATTGTGAATGAAGGGGGTTTGATCCTCCTCCTCTTCCACTGTCTCCAAAAAAGAACCTGATATTTACAGAGCCAGGGGACGGGCTGCACATGCTCAGTTTGGTGTGCATTGCTGGAGAGTTTTATTTTTTCCTGGGAGGGTGCATGTGATCAGCACTGTCCAGACAGAGGATCAGGGGAGAATGAAAACTCCTCCTACAAGCTTTACTAGGAACTGATAGAAGTCACAAGACTGCTACATACTCCTGATGAGAAAAGGTATTTATAAGTTTATATTTTGCTAAAATAATTGCATTTCCATGTTCTGTGTACGGTGGGAGACCAGATATAGTGAATGAAGGTTCTGGGTTTGATGTGTTGTTTTTTCATTTTTCAAAAATGTTGCTGGAGTTGGGCTTTAAATGTTAACATTATCTTTTAACACATACCAACTGTGCTGTCAGATTAATTATATTTGTTTTAATAAACTAAACCTTGACATGAAGGTTCTGAGCCATGCACAATCAGAAGGGAACTGCATATGCCTATTTTGGGCAAAAGGATCTCACTGTATGGATGGAACAAAAATCTGGAAAATAACCGTGCACTCCAACTGGACTCCTTATTGAAACCTTATTATTTCCACATGTATGAGAAGAAATATCTACCACAATCTCTAACAGTTTTGGCTCAACAATTATCCACTTAATCCAGCAAGAAATTTTTTTTTTCTTACAGCACATTTGTACTAGATATCTTGCTGTGTATGACAATCTGCACACTAATGCAATTTTTAAATAAAATATTTACATTGTCTTAGAGATTATGCTTTGCAGTGCTTAAATATGGCACACACTGTTTGTTTAAGCTAATGCTTTTTCAATTACAATTACTCAAAAGGAGGATTAACTTAAGCTCTTAGAAAATGTGCATCTGTAAATGTATTTGCAAAAACGTAATTGCATTACTACACTACACACCAAAGCACATCCTGTATTGTCATGAGATGTTGCAGCTTGCTCTTGATTGTTCTTTCCTATTATTTAGTTGTATGCTAAAGGTACAGGGACAAAAGCAAGAACATTCTGGGTCAACTGCAAGAGCTGATTTTTCTCCTATAATAACTATATTTATAAAGAGAATTTTATATGTATATATACAGTGGGGACGGAAAGTATTCAGACCCCCTTAAATTTTTCACTCTTTGTTATATTGCAGCCATTTGCTAAAATCATTGAAGTTCATTTTTTTCCTCATTAATGTACACACAGCATCCCATATTGACAGAAAAAAACACAGCATTGTTGACATTTTTGCAGATTTATTAAAAAAGAAAAACTGAAATATCACATGGTCCTAAGTATTCAGACCCTTTGCTCAGTATTTAGTAGAAGCACCCTTTTGATCTAATATAGCCATGAGTGTTTTTGGGAAAGATGCAACAAGTTTTTCACACCTGGATTTGGGGATCCTCTGCCATTCCTCCTTGCAGATCCTCTCCAGTTCTGTCAGGTTGGATGGTAAACGCTGGTGGACAGCCATTTTTAGGTCTCTCCAGAGATGCTCAACTGGGTTTAAGTCAGGGCTCTGGCTGGGCCATTCAAGAACAGTCATCGAGTTGTGAAGCCTCTCCATTATTTTAGCTGTATGCTTAGGGTCATTGTCTTGTTGGAAGCTTAACCTTCAGCCCAGTCTGAGGTCCTAAACACTCTGGAGAAGATTTTTGTCCAGGATATCCCTGTACTTGGCTGCATTCATCTTTCCCTCGATTGCAACCAGTAGTCCTGTCCCTGCAGCTGAAAAACACCCCCACAGCATGATGCTGCCACCACCATGCTTCACTGTTGGGACTGTATTAGACAGGTGATGAGCAGTGCCTGGTTTTCTCCACACATACCGCTTAGAATTAAGGCCAAAAAGTTCTATCTTGGTCTCATCAGACCAAAGAATCTTATTTCTCACCATCTTGGAGTCCTTCAGGTGTTTTATTAGCAAACTCCATACAGGCTTTCATGTGTCTTGCACTGAGGAGAGGCATCCATCGGGACATTCTGCCATAAAGCCCCGACTGGTGGAGGATTGCAGTGATGGTTGACTTTCTACAACTTTCTCCCATCTCCTGACTGCATCTCTGGAGCTCAGCCACAGTGATCTTTGGGTTCTTCTTTACCTCTCTCATCAAGGCTCTTATCCCCCGATAGCTCAGTTTGGCTGGACGGCCAGCTCTAGAAAGGGTTCTGGTCGTCCCAAACATCATCCATTTAAGGATTATGGAGGCCACTGTGTTCTTAGGAACCTTAAGTGCAGCAGAAATTTTTTGTAACCTTGGCCAAATCTGTGTCTTGCCACAATTCTGTCTCTGAGCTCTTCAGGCAGTTCCTTTGACCTCATGATTCTCATTTGCTCTGACATGCACTGTGAGCTGTAAGGTCTTATATAGACAGGTGTGTTACTTTCCTAATCAAGTCCAATCAGTATAATCAAACACAGCTGGACTCAAATTAAGGTGTAGAACCATCTCAAGGATGATCAGAAGAAATGGACAGCACCTGAGTTAAATATATGAGTGTCACAGCAAAGGGTCTGAATACTTAGGACCATGTGATATTTCAGTTTTTCTTTTTTAATAAATCTGCAAAAATGTCAATAATTCTGTGTTTTTCTGTCAATATGGGGTGCTGTGTGTACATTAATGAGGAAAAAATGAACTTAAATGATTTTAGCAAATGGCTGCAATATAACAGAGTGAAAAATTTAAGGGGGTCTGAATACTTTCCGTCCCCACTGTATATGTATGGCCAGAAGATACGTAAAGAGGCATTGAGGTTAGGTGACAACATCTTCACGTTTGTTGGATTTTGACATCTGATGGATTTATACATAGAGCGCAGTTGCCTTTCCACAAATAGAGAGGCAAATGAGCGGGCGAGTAACTTAGTTTGCAACGTTTTTTTTTTTAATTCTTTTTACTGAGCATAAAAAGGAGGTTATACAAAGTGAAATTGTTTAAATATATTCTGACAGTATAAATCAGGTACAAAAACATGGAGAAGTATTTTAAAGACCTCTAGGACACAGAAAAAGGAGGCAGAGTTATAATCTAAATAGACACATAGTACTCAAATCTCTAAAAAATACTGCACATCGAAAAGGCTTTCAACAAACTACATTATCAGGGTTCAAATGAATAATATTATAGCAAGGGTGTTGGGGCGTGGCCTGACTTTGCATGGCGTAGGACGCTTCTTCCCTGAGCTCCGGCGAATACTCCTGATAATTCTATTATCCTGCGACTCCAAAGTCATATTTACTTCCAGTTTGGTGTGGAAAGGTGCCCTTGGTCCTCAGGAGCATGTCTCCGCCGAAATCTAATAAAACAGCGGCGGCTAAACTGGCACAATACCGCCGACAAGAAGGAGAAGAGGGGGAGGAAGATGGCGGCGCTGAGCGAGAGGCAGGAGAACGAGGTATGAGAGACACAGACAGACTGCTCGAGGCCATAACACTGTGTCGCACCTCTCTCACAGCACAAATCGAGGAGGTTAAAACTGACATCTCCCTGATAAGGCAGGACTTCCAAAAATTAAGGGAAAGGGTCAAGGATGGAGAAACTCGCATAAGCACCGCTGAAGACGCCATACCGCCATTACAATCCAAAACAGAACACATGCAGCAACAGATCACACAACTGATTGCAAAATAAGATGAAATGGAAAACCGTATGATTCATTTAATCGGTCTCCCGGAGGGAGCTGAGGGTAAGGACCCCTCTACTTATTTGGAACAGTTACTTATAAGTACATATGGCCGCGAGGCATTCTCCCCCATGCTAACGGTGGAGAGCCCCCCCCGCACCTTTATCGCCAAGCTACTAAATTATAAAGATCGGGACGCTGCTCTCCGGATGGCCAGAGTGAAGGGAAACATCAAAGTCGGCCGACATTCAGAAACGGCGTCAAGGATTCATGGAAGCAAAGCGGCTGCTTCGCACACAAAACCTGAAATACTCCATGCTATACCCTGCTCGCCTGCGAGTAGAAAGTGGGGATCGCGTTCTATTTTTTTGATGACCCGATGGAAGTTACCTCATGGCTGGAACGAAGGATAGAACCCAACAGGGATGATTGATTAGGACATTTCGGAGTAATGCGGTGAGACATAAACCCATTCTATTTTTGTTATAAAAAAAAGTTTTTATTTTTCAGTTTTTTTATGCTCCTTCTTTATCTGGATGCTGTGTGGTCCTGGCTATATAGAACACTTTTAAGGCAAACCTGCCTTTGTTTGGACTCAATTGATTTATGGTCACTTGCAGCCTCTCTAAGCTAACTTTGACTTATTCTATTGGCCAGAGGAATCCTGGATTTTAAATTAGTGATCACCTCATGGTAATATACACACAGATTTGGTGGAGCATAATCCAGCATCAGCCACCACTAATATCTAGGAGTCGACTTGCCAAGTACTATTATTCCCCTTTGGGGGGATTTCTTCTACTCTATACTCCTGTCTTATAACTTTATTCAATTTTTGTTGTTTTGTTTTTCATTTTATGTAAGCCGGGATAGGGGAGTATGTTTGTCCTACATATTGCCTGCATAGCGCAGCGAATTTTTGCTCCATTTACCACTGGAACTAAAAACCTCTTTTTCTGTTGACGAGGGGGAGAAGGAATATTGGGACATGTCATTTATATACAGCTGGTTACGTCAGAGATTCGCGGCTCAGCCTCATACAGCACAAGGATATGGGGCGAGAGTATGGTGCCAGTACATGGGGCTGAGTTGCATATGTCGCATATGTTTTTTTATGTTCCTATTGCTAACATGTCTGTCAATATTGTTATCTCCAGTTGGTAGTTCACAAAAGTTAAGGGAGGATGCCCACACAAGTTGGGGTGGGTGCAGGGCAGGGAGGGGAAATTTTTACAGTCATGCCTGTTAATCCATGGTGCAATAAGGAAGATATGGAAAGGGGAAATGCATGTACACAAATATACTAAATAGAAATCACACACACGTTTAATTTTATTGGTACTCCTGGTGTTGTACGGGTGCTGGGACTTGTTTGTTCTCTCACAGGACCATACAACACCAGACAGAATTGTGTTAGCCTATTTACTAGATGTACTGACATGGCGTCTATAAAATTCCTAACTTGGAATGTAAGGGGTCTACGTGACAAGATCAAACGGTCGGCAGCCCTTGCATTCCTACAGAAACAAAGAGCAGACATAATTGCGTTGGTAGAGACGCATATAGAGGGAAGGCTCCAGATGGCCTTACGCAGACCATGGGTGGGATGGGCTTACCACTCTGCCCATACAACCCACGCTAGAGGAGTCTCGATTCTAATAGCAAAGTCGGTACATTTCGAAATGTGTGAAGTGTGTACAGATCCACAGGGTCAATATGTATTTATGCATGCCAAATTGTATGGAGAACCGTTTCTTATTATGGCCTTTTAAATTCCGCCCCCATTCTGCACAACTGTAGTAACGGAGGGTTTCACCTTCATGTCCCGATACCCCAATATACAAACAGTGTGGTTGGGGGATTCTAATACCACTCTTTGCCCAGCCCTAGACAGACTTCAGGTTGCGCGGTCTTTGGGGTTGGAGACAGAAAGGGTGTTAAACAAGTTGTTTCCCCCCATGCATTTCAAATGTTGTGAAATTTTAACAATTTTTTTATACTGCAATATACAGCTGTAGCTGTAGGCACTGTGGAATAAATAGATCACACTACTCTCCCCTCCCAGAAGTGTTTAACGTAAACACAAAGCACGAGAACACAGAGAGAAGAGTTTTTGCTGAAGGAACACTCTTGGATCACTTCAGTACTTCTGCTGCGAAGATTTATTGCTTGTTGAGAATATGTAAATACTTGAATATACATTGCCACACGTTCACTTTAGGGCTACTCTTCCACCATGTGCAAGTAATACACATGTAAATTTTAGAAAAATTATAATTTTTGACATGGACTGCATAAAGTGACTAAAATTTGTATATGTGGGACAATGAAACAAATATATTAAAAATCCCATCTAATAAGCAAGCCATTAGCACACCGGATTTGGAGTATTTGTGGCCAGCTAGTGCAAAAAAATGTTAGCTCTGCAGTTCTATGCAGTGCAGGGTAACATTTTGCATAGGAGTTAGGCAAGAAAGGAAAAAATCTACAATTATTCAAAATATGATATTGTGCTGGATGAAAATAAAAAAAATGTATGCAAAGAAACGCTATTGTAATAGGACATAACATGCTATGCTCTCATTTATGAAAGTTTCTCTATAAAGGTTCTCCAACAAATTATAGAACTTTTGACTCATGAATAGTATTTAAGTCACAGGTGAGTTTGAGAGTGTTGGTGCTTCAGCTGGGGGGACCCTTGCAAAGACTTCGGCTGTACTTGCAAGCTGATTGACCCACAGAATCTCACATCCCCCTAAAAAAGTACTGATGTTTTGCACAAAGGTAACTTCAGATTTGGACCACAAAGCATTTGAACATACTGACAGACTTACTTGTACTGTTGAACTTATTTCTGATGCAAAACCTCCTGTTACTGGAGCTTCATGACTGATTAATAACCGGCCAGTCTTTGCCACGGACTAGAAAACAGAAAAATAAATGTAAGACTTATTATTTTTTAATGGAAATACAATATATAATTTTTCAGTCACATTCAGAAAGCTCCAGAGAGACTGCAAAAAGGCAACTCTTGTTAACATGTTCCTTCATAGTGCCTAAAGTATGGAAAAGAGGACATGGGGAGAAAAAAAAAACTCAAAAAACAATTAACAGCTGACTATCTATACATTCAGATTAGATTACCCACCCAGTCCCAAACGCTGCAGCCTATGCCTACTATCGTCCTGACTAACTTCCTTTAAGGGAATAGAGTTGTAACAAATATGCCAATTTAAGGTAGAATGCAAGCTACAACTGAAACTCTAATTCAGTTCTGGCATTGGAAACTGCCAAGTCCCCCACAGGCAGTACTAATTCCAACCAGGTATTACTGGGTTAAGCTCCAGAAATGTATGGGAGCATGCATAGTTCTATATACAAGGCATCAGGACACAGTGCCCTTTAAGCGTTAATGGATCTGATTTATCAAGCGGGGAAAGTACTTTAAAATGTAAAATTTGATATAATCTGTATGTAAAAGGTAAAAAAAAAAAAAAAATACACACATTGATATTCACAACATGCATGTTTTATACATAGTTACATGGGTCCAGCTAAAACACATGCAAAAACACATAACGTGTGTTTTGGGTACTTAAAGAAAAAAATATTATAAAACAAAAAGAATCAAATGCTGTGAGCAGAGTAGGAACAGGCCAAGCCGTGCTGTGTGTTTCAATAGATGCTAGAGCTGCACGATTTTTTTGCTTAGAACAAAAAGATAACGATTCTCTCACGATTCTCATGACGTAAAATCTTTCACATTATACAAAAAAAAATGGGCTACTGGTTAGATTTTTTCTTTTTAATTCATTAAAGTAATTTTTCCCCAAAAAATTGCATTTGAAAGACCGCTGCGCAAATACAGTGTCACATAAAATACTGCAACAACCACCATTTTATTCTCTAGGTTGTCTACTAAAAAAATATATATGTGAAAAAAAAATGATTTTAACTTGAAACAAGTTAACAAATGTCAGAAAAAGATTTAGTGTTTAAGTGGTTAAACTTTTTTCACTTACACAGGAAGTCTATTCCATTGACAAATTGTTACAATGTTTATACTTAAGTTCAACTGATAAAGAATGTTTTGTTTCTTGGCTGACTGACCGGTTTTTCTCTTCCTGTCTTTTGAGGGCTGTGGCTTCAGAAGAGCAGAGAGAATTCTTTGCATAGAAAGAATTGTGAAATACTTTAGTCAAGATTGCGATAACAATTCTTGACGATTAATCACGATAACGATTCTTGACGATTAATTGTGCAGCTCTAATAGATGCACACAGCTGCCTTTAAATGAGCCTGCAGGGTCATGCCCAAAGGAACCTCATTGAGAAGAGGAGGAGCCCAGAGTGCCACTGGGGGACCCAATAAGAGGAGGATCGGGGCCGCTCTGTTAAATATGATTGCACAGAGCAGGTAAGTACCGTATATAACATGTTTATTATATTAATAAAAACAAAATGAACACTTTAAAATGCACTGCATACAAGAGACATGCATTCCAATGTATGTAATAAAACACATCTTGTCCAACACCTAATGGTAGTTTGCTTTCTCAGACATTAGTGATATAAGCCCAAAAAACCCTCCCATGACTAACTACTTTTATTTCTTTTTTTTGTGCAGCTGTTCTACTTATGGAATAATGACTTCCTGCACTTGCTCACCTAGCACATAAAAAAAAAAAAAAAAAAAAAAAAAAGATGATAAATTTTTAATCTGTTTCAATGAAGCAAGCTGAGGTTACAGCTGTAATATGGTGTAAAACAATAAGACAAATCACTATGAAACCTACTAAATTCGATTTTACAAACACAAAGTCAGAAAGGGGGCAATCTGAAAGCACAGACCCTTGTGGCAAGTCAAAATATAAAGGATTCCTGCAACTGAACCCATGTCAAGAGTGGAGATAAATCAGTTGCTAATGATAGCTTCTCTGCTCAAAACACAGCAAAGGATATAAAGTTACCCAAAGCACCAAGCACAGACTACTACCAACGAAATGAATGATTTATTTTAAAGATGTCTGTCTAAATCCTAAAGTCGGCTGATTATATTGTACATGACCACAAGCTGTCCCATATCTTCCGTTTGCAAAAGTATAGGTTAACTTTCCAAATATTATATCCAGATGTGGCAAGGCACCCAACTGGAAACTTAACGAAGTGCCTAAAAATGCAAAGTTCAAATCCAAGTCAGACAGGAATATATTTTAATATCCCTAAAATATGTTCCAAATGTCCCTGAAGATAAAGGCCTTCCCTTCCCCAATCAGAATCACATTAATCTTCTGCTTCATGATATATATAGGTTAAATTAAGCACTAAGATTAAGTTTCTTCTATTTAGATTAATAGGCATCACTGTCATCTTCTGTGTAAAAGTCACAAATGAGTACGCAATATGAACCTCATAGATTTTCAAGCGATTCACCAAAGAGGCATACGTTAGCAGGAATGCGGTGATGTTTACCAGTTGCCAGAGTAGGGATCTGTTGTTTCGAACATGTGCTACCTGTCAAACCACCTTATGCCTTGCAGCGAGCAATAACTCATTAAAGCTATAGAGCTGAAAGTGTACTTGATTTCTAGAACCTTAATACGCATTTGTCAAAAATAATACAATTAACAAGAGTTGAGCTAAAACGAAACAACATTCATTACATTTTTAATGTGGTGTCCCCCAGTTGAAAAGATTTCCTCTTATTTTCTGAGTGGGCACTAGGCCAGGGAAAAGAGAAAGCACCCCAACAGAAATATAAAAATAAAAGCACTGGTAGAAAGAAGAGCTAAAATCTCAAAACGGTTTTATTCTTTATAGCCCCAGTAGGAAGGTTTCCCCTCACTTCCTGTGCTATTCCAGGACAGGGTGTTAAGTAAAATCTGCCTGGAGGAACACATCAGCAATAAAATTCTTATCCAAAAACAGAAAAAAAAAGGTTTTGGCTGGAGATCAACTTTTAAGAAATACGTTACATTACAATGGTCTGCCAGCCAATAGCTTTTTGGCACAGATGAAAAGAAAGCACTTTTTTTCTTTTATGAATTGTGTACAAAATGCCAAAATTATTTTGATAGTCCAGTAAATGTTAAAGCAAAAAAAAATATCTTTGTGGAATCCTCCTGCTCCCTTCCCCACCTGAACATCTGTGTAGAAATCTCGCACATGCTCAATAAGATTAAACCAAGCCTTGGTTTAATTTCGCCTTAGCAATCAGTGATGCTGTATGTCAGTTTTTGAACCTCCCCTGTAACGTACCTAGTCACATGGGTTTTTTCAAGAGCTGATAAATGGTCAGTACTCTCGCAGAATTATAATGCTGTAGAGTAATGCTGAGTTACATGGCACATAGCTGTATAGACCGGCGGCACACTCAGCGTGTCGTCAGTTGGGGTTACAAAAGGCAAGTGCGAGTGCTGTAATTGAAGGAGAGAGTGATATTTCCTAAATGGCACACCTTGAAATACTTTTAAATGCAAATACTACCAAGTCATATTTTGCCGCTTTACATGGTAATGAGTCAGTAAGTAGAATTTACTACCACTTTAATTCTTACAATTAAACAAAAAAGTGTCACCTTCAGTCTGTAATCTCCTTTCATATTGTGGTCTCCATTAGCTCAAATATATTAATTTTGGTGTGCTGTATTTTAGGAGATTTAAAGTTCTAATAACAGAGCTAGGTTCCAAAAACGTATAAAAACTTACAGGTGATGGCTAACAAATGTAATAACAGACACCTTACTTTTTAACGCTCGGTATATATAGGCCGAAAGCTGGCTGATTGAGCAGGAACCAGCCAACTTGTCTACAACTGTCTGTTCAACAGAGGCTGGTCTAAGGAATGCCAATGGCTGCAAGCGCTGATCACCTGCTGGTTGGTCAAAAAAAAAAAAAAAGGTGTGTGTATCCAGCTTTACGCTGAAAGCTGAACTTAAGGTAGACATTAACGAGAAGAATGCAGCTTTGTATTTAAGAATGAATTGATATTTGTATCCGTCTCTTGCAATTCCCTATAAAGCAACACTTAGACTGGGATAGGGAGGAACAGGCCTGAGAGAGAAGTGAGCTGTGTGCAAATTTGAGAAGATCTCAGGAGCTGCACATCAGAACAAGACCTGCTGTGTGTGTAGACAAGTGGCAGTCTCAGTCTGGACCCCCGCCAGGCCACACCCCCAACATTTTTCACTCCGCCCATGGGGGCTTACTCATGGGAGCATGGGTGGGCTCCTTCCCAGCCAGCACTCACAGCAGCAGGCACAGGACTACATTTCCTAGCAGCCTGAGCGGCTCACAAACAAACCATGTGTATGTAAATTTACTGACAAGGATGTGCTGCTTCTTTTGCTGTCAAGTCAACAGGCTTGGGGTAGAGAGGATACAAAAAATAGCTTACCTGTAAAAACCTTTTCTTGGAGTACATCACGGGACACAGAGCCATAGTAATTACTGTATGGGTTATATGGCACCTTCAGGTGATGGACACTGGCACACCCTAGACAGGAAGTTCAATTTCCCATATAAACCCTCCCCTTACTGAGTACCTCTGTTTTGTAGCAAAGCAATACACGTGTAACCAAAGAGGGGAGGGACCTCTATGTCCAGTGATGTACTCCAAGAAATGGATTTTACAGGTAAGCTGTTCTAAAAATCCTGTTTTCTTTATCGTACATCACGGGACACAGAGCCACAGTAATTACTGTATGGGATGTCCCAGAGCAATGCCACCTGAGGGGAGGGGACACAAACAAAAGTAGGGTGCAATCAGACTTGAGGACATATACTGCTGCCTGCAGTACACTGCGCCCAAAGGCAATATCCTCATGCCTTCTTACATCCACCTGATAGAATCTGGGGAATGCATGGACTGAAGACCAAGTTGTGGCCTTGCAGATTTGAGCCATGGAGGCTTGGTGATGCACTGCCCACGAAGCACTAACAGCCCTGGTGGAGTGCGCTTTGATTTGAAAAGGTGGAACTTTCCTCTTCAAACCATACGCTTAAATAATTACTTGCCAAACCCATTTGGTAATAGTGGATTTCGACGCTGCATGTCCTTTCCTAGGACCTTCAGGCAACACAAACAAAACATCTGTTTTGCGAACCTGAGCAGTCGCCTTCAATAGATTTTAACTGCTCTCACTACATCCAAAGAATGTAGTGACCTTTCTTCCTTAGAACAGGGTTCTGGAAAAAATTAAGGTAAAACAACATCCTGGTTTAGGTGAAAATCTGAAACCACCTTTGGCAGAAAGCTAGGATGAGGACGCAATATTACTCTGTCCTTGTGAATGATTAAATATGGCTCTTTACAAGAAAGAGCCGCCAACTCTGATACCCTTCTTGCAGAAGAAATGGCTACCAGAAAAACTAGCTTTCTTGTCAAAAGGACTAAAATATTAGGTCATATCAGCTCACAAGGCTGTTTCTTCAACACTGATAGAACTAAATTCAAATCCCAAGGGTTCAGGGGTGCTCTAACCGGTGGATTAAGCCACGTTACCCCCTGTATAAAGCTTCTGACCAAAGAATGCGAAGCAAGCGGACGTTGAAACAATACCGATAAAGCCGAGACTTGGCCCTCGATAGTACTCAAGACCAGTTTCATCTCTAACCCCATCTGCAGAAAGGCAAGGATTCTACCTATGACATACTTTCTAGGATGCCAACCCCCTGGATTCACACCAGGAAACATATGCCTTCCGGACTGTATAATAAAGGACTCTGGAAGCTGGCTTCCTTGCATTAATCAAAAGTAGATATCACTGAGCCTGAAAGCCCACGATTCTTCAGAATGTGGGTTTCAACAGCCAAACCGTTAAATTTAGCAATTGTAAAGTAGGATGGAACACTGGTCCCTGCGATAGCAGGTCTGGATGTGGTGGTAGGGGCCATGGGGCCCCTACCACCATTTTACCATTTCTGCATACCAAGATCTTCTGGGCCACGCTGGGGCCACAAGGACTATCGACTTCTTTGCCCGCTTGGTCCTGCAAAGAAGTTGAGGTAGCAGCAGAATAGGAGGGAATGCATAAATCAGTGAGAACTGATCCCATGGGGTCACCAACGCATCTGTTCCGCATGCGAGTGGATCCCTTGTTCTTGACACAAAGTCGTCGACTTTGTTGCTGAACCTGGACGCAAACAGATCTACGTCCAGGATCCCCCATCTTTGGCATATAGCCAGGAAGAGGTCGGGGTGAAGGGATCATTCTCCCGGGAACAACTGCTGGCGACTAAGTAGTCTGCATGCCAGTTCTCTACTAATGGAATGAAGATTGCCAATATGCACGGCACATGCTTTTCTGCCCAGGTTAGGATATGGTTTACCTTTCCCTAGACTGCCTGACTTCTGGTGCCCCCCTGGTGATTGATATAAGCTACTGCCGTGGCATTGTCGGATTGATAGGCAAAGTCCATCAGTTCTGGACCATTTCCCTTGGACCAACGTCTCTTCCAGGACTGCTCCCCAACCTGAAAGGCGGCATCTGTTACCACCTTCAAGGTAACTGGTAAGAAGGCTTTCCCCTTCTGCAGATTCTTGGGTATCCTCCACCAACTGAGGCTCTGACGCACTTTTGGCGACAAACGCATCGGAAAATCTAGTGCTTGGATCTTGTTCCAAGCCAAGAGTATACGGTTTTGCAGCGGTCTTGAATGAAACTGAGCATAGGGAACTGCTTCAAATGAAGCCACCATGTTCCCCAACAACCTCATACAAAGGTGGATAGAAGGACCCTTCTCTGCCCCGACCACCTGAACCAGCTCCTTTATGGCGCTGATTTTTGCCTGGGGTAAGAACACCCTCTTCTGGGCTGTATCTATAATCAGACCCAAGTACTCTAATCTTCTTACTGGTTTTAAAGTAGATTTCTCTAGGTTGAGGACCCAACCTAGGTATTCCAGGTAGTTGACTGTGGTGACCATGTTTTGGTCCAGGCTGGCTACCGACTGGTCTATCAAAAGCAGGTCACCTAGGTATGCTATTATCGTTTTACCTTGAGTCCTTAATCTGGCCAGAGGAAGGGCCAGAAGTTTTGTAAACACCCGAAGTGCAGTAGCTAGACCGAAAAGCAAAGCTACAAACTGAAAATGAAAGTTTTTCTACTTTCAAAATGCAGACATTTCTGGTGAGCGGGGAAAATAGGTACATGCAGGTACACATCCTTGATGTCGATTGATGCCAGAAGTTCTCCTCCTTGTAGGACGAAGACTACTGATCGGATTGATTCCATGCGAAAAGAGCGAATTTTCAGGAACAGATTTAGATCTTTCAGATCTAGAATGGGCCTGACATCTTTATCTGGTTTTGGCACCATGAAAAGGTTTGAACAAAAGCGCAACCCCTGCTCTTCCATGGGGACTATCATGATCACTTTTTGTGACAAAAGTCAGTCTAACGCTAGAAAGAGAGACTTCTGTTTCTCTGAATCTTTGGGGACATCTGACCTGAGGAGACGGGAATTCTCTAAACTCTAATTTTTAACCTAGACCTATTGTGGAGACCACCCAACTGTCTCGAAATTCTTCCTGCCAAACCCTTGAGAACCGCAGAAGTCTCCCCCCCACTCGAACGAGCGGGGGCGCTCCTTCATAAAGAGGCTTTAGCGTTTTGTCTTGTGGGTTTCCTCCCCCAGGATTCCTTTTGACCCTGTGGTTGACCTCGAGATTTAAATAAAATTGTGTTTGAAGCGCTTCACAATGTGATTAAATAGATGAAAAATTGGCTCTTAAAACACTGGTAGCCATATACTAAAAATAATCCAGCAGTGAAACAAATGCAATATAAAAAATTGTGACACCATGTGCATAAATAAATACAAATAAATACATTCTAATGTGTTAAATATTAAGTCACTTCTAGTGATATTCCAAAAAGTGTGAATAAATATATCGGATGACCTCGAGATTTACCTCTTGAACCTCACGGTGGAGGCCGTCGCAACTGCCTGGAGGCCGATGCCCCTGGCACTGGAGAAAGAGCCTGTTTAAACGAGTGACGTTTACTTATAAATCATCCCCAAACAGCTTTTCACCACGGAAAAACCAGCCAAAAGCTTTTTGCATGGCGCTTCAGCTGACCAACTTTTTAACCATAAGATTGTACGCATATGCATCAACCCAAGTGTAAGGCGAGAGGTTTGAAGAATAGAATCTCTGATTGCTTCAATTGCAAAACACAAAGCTGCCGGCAGCTCAGCTAACTCCTGGGCCTGCTGTTCAGGAAAACCTTGAGCACCTGTTTCGAATGGTCTCTCAAGGATTGACATACCCCAAATGCCGCCACTGCAGGTTGAGCCACTGAACCTGCCAAGGAAAAAATATCTTTTAAACAGGAATTCCAATCTCTTATCAGTTGGATCTGTAAACATTTGCGCATTGTCAACCGGACAAGTCAAACTTTTATTCACAGAGGATATAGCAGCATCAATTGCTGGTATACTCCACATCTTAGTGAATTTTTCCTCCATAGGATAAAGTGTTGAAAACTTTTTAGGAGGGAAATAATGCTTATCTGGGTGATCCCACTCAGAATATATAAGCTTTTCCAGCAATGAATGTACAGGAAAGGCACGCAAGGCTTGAGGAGGCTTTAGCGAACGCAAACAAAAAGTGGGCTCTTCAACCGACTCAGTTAAGGGTAGCTTAAATGTGGAGAAGACCACTTCAGTAAGAGAATGCTCCAACAACTTCTCAGGATGTGAAGTTGAAGAAGGTCCTTCCCCACTTGATCCCTCAGAAGAGGAGTCCGTCTCTCCATGGTCCCCTGAGGGGGATTCATTTTCCCCCTCCCACTGTTGCTCTGTTTGATCCTGGGTGGTAGAAGGGGACCGAATACACTTTCTTCCATTCTGTGATGAAGATGCAATTAAAGTCGCTAACTTTTCCTCTAATCCACTGATGGCTGAGGAAAAAAAAACTCCCCAGCTACATAGACAGGGGCCAAAGTGTCAGAAGCAATTGCAGCCCCTGATGACCCCGATGGCTCACTCTGACCAGCCTCCCTAGATCCTTCAGGGGGGATGGTGTTGCAGAGGGGGGGGTCCTTAGGGTGACCCTTTTGTGCCCTTATCTTTTGCGGTATTTGTATCATTCCGTCTGATTATGGTGCTGAGCACAAACGCAGAGGTACAGCCAAGAAAATGCACCTACTGCTGAGCAATAAATTCCTTAGGAATCTCCCTTACCTTATCCAGCTGCAGGGTTCTGTGGTAACAGACCCAATCTTCACCTCTCACGGTGGGTTCCGTTAAGAAACCTTCAGGGACTGGGGCCTCCTTTTTATCAGGGGATCCACAGCCCTGGGCCTGTAAAAAGTCCCCCCGCCAGGAATATGGCTGAAAAAAAACAAATACTGGATCCAGGAGTCCAGCTCTCTAAAAAGAGAAGTGTTACAGGTAAAACCTTGTTTCTTTGGCCCGAGGCCCAGGGTACCATCCAATTCGGTCTGGAAAAGACACTTTGAATGGATCCGGTTGCATGGCTTGCCCCAGTAAGGAATATTCCAGCGGAGCTCAGCACAGCACATCTTTACTCGTGACCAACACCTAAGACACTGGCGAAAAAACTGAGGTACTCCCAGTAAGGGGAGGGGTTATATGGGGAATGGAACTTCCTGTCCAGGGTGTGCCAGTGTCCATCACCTGAAGGTGCCATATAACCCATACAGTAATTACTGTGGCTCTGTGTCCCGTGATGTACGATAAAGAAAGTGAGCCACTGCCCCCATCTATAACTGGCCTATACAGCAAGCAGCATTGGAGGGCAACAAATGACAAAAAAACAGCCAAGGAAAAATCCAAGTGCTACTTACCGACCAACTTGCAACCAACCAAATGAACCTGTCTAACAGTATGTGTTAAAAACAGGGGTTTAGTCTGCACACATTTGCAAATACATGCGTAAGCTACAGGCCCCAGCAAGGCACCCTGTTACTTGTAGTTCCTACCTCTAACATAAGAGGCTCAACAGTGGGAGCACATGCATTCTGATGGAATAGATGAAGGGCAGATGGGCTGAAGGGAGCCCACCCCTCCTTAAAAAGGGACAGGGACTTACTGAACACCCAGCACATAGCACCATGCTGCAAAGGTGTCTGTGTTACCAAGCATACAAAAAGTGAGCCACTGCCCCATCTATAAAATTGGGGTAGAGAGAGGACATCACTGCACTATTAATTGTAAGGGGTTCCATGCACTCAGCTGTGCAGTGTTAATCTCAGGACTGGATGGACAGAAATACAAATCATATTAAAAAGAGCTATATATATATATATATATATATATATATATATATATATATATATATATATATATATATATATATATATATATATATATATATATATATTTGATCTGTGTATTTAGTGGTTCTCCTAGAGTTCAGCTTTAGCAAACATTGCTACCATAGGGTACCTTAAAAAAAAGTCTGTTTTCATCTGTCTGCAGACTGCCACCTTAATGTACCCTACACCTAAGGTAACAAACAATATTTTATCATAAAAGCAGAATACAACAGATACTTCAAGAAGTTACTTTTTACGTAAAATACAATTTACATGCCCAAAGTACTGCGCTGCCATGCCTTACAAAACTCATTTGCCAAAACAAAAAACAGAAGCTAAGAGAAGATTAAAATGATTGGCTGATTATATGGGATGAGCAAAGAGCAATCGGAAATCACAATTTCCACCTGCTCCACGAAGCAGGCCTTCCAGGTTAAACATCTTCTATTTTCTAAATGTCATCAGACCATGCGCCAGTATCATTGTATGAACATCATAGAACAGACTGTCAAATTATCAGCATTGATCTTTAGTATAAAAAATAAAATTAAAAAAATTGTTGAGCGGAAATGTAAACACATCTAATACCATCTGATAACATTTCAGAATGTACTTTGTGTTTTATGTCTTTTCAGCAGTGCACGACTACACATTGGAGTGTCTATCCAAAATAACATGATGGAAAAATTTGGACCAGACACATTTCTCATGTCAACAACTATAAATCATTTGCAGCATCATGAGTTATGTGAACACAAAACGGTTTCCATGAAACACAGCTGGGAATCTCAGGCAACGTATGCACCAAGAAGCAACAGTCAACAATAAGAGCCCCTAAGACACCTGAGCTCCGTTCTGCATTTTTATATGTCAGTCTTGTAGCCTCTATGACTGTTTCTGGAACTACTTGGACCGCTGAGTTAATAAAAAAAAAATTTACAGCATTATTATCCACTTAAAGCATTATCTTTATGACCACAGCAAATAAATAAGGTCTGAATAAAACAAACCTGTTGCCTGCGCGTATCCAGTTATTCATAAAACATATATTGTAGCAAACATTTCATCTAATAATCCACTTTTATTGCTTAAGTATATTAGTTAAAAAAAATTAAAATAAAATTTACTTGACTTACAAATTAGAGCCAAGCTCCAGCCAATACATTATAAGCAGTTACAGTAACAGTTTTTTTTTCCATTTTATGATAAAGATTTTACCCAAATACTGTAAATAAAAGCTGATCATTGTAAGCACCCCTGTCAGTTTTAAATGGTTTGCCTCAAACCCCTGCTACTTGTGGACAGCTTGATCTGTTGAAAAACAGACTTACTGGCTGGATGACCAGGTGAAAATAAAAGAAAGAAAGCCTATAAAAAAAACAAAAACAAATGCAGTATCTCATCTAAGAATATGAAAAAAGCAATATGATACAGTAAATGTTTGCTTTTAGGTTCAATTCAAAAGGTAACACTTCAAAAAGCAACATTCATAATAAAACCATTATTGAAAATGAAAGTTGGACCCCAAACAAATGGAAAGTACCTTTAACTGCCTCAATACTAGACACTTTCACCCCCCTTCCTGCCCAGGCAATTTTCACGTGAATGAAGGTAGCAGGGCTTAGATTCAGTCATGCAACACTATTCCCAAATAAAATTAGCATTTTTTGAGACAGATCAAGCTTTTGGTGGTATTTAATCCCCACTGGGTTTTTTTATTTTTTGCTATATAAACAAAAATTTGTTTTTCTTTCTTTGTTGAAAAATTTTACAAATACATTTTCTTTCTTCGTAAATGTAGGCCAGAAAGCATTCTGCTATATTTCGATGGAAAAAAAAAATATCAAAAAAAAAAAAAAAGTGTATATTTAAAACATAAAAATTACCCCAATTTGGGAAGAAAACACTCTAAGCTATTGAGTCTACGAAAATGTAATTTTTGCCATAGGTTTTTGTAAAATACAGGAAAGAAAATGAAATGTATATAAATTTTTTTTACATAAAGTTGTCAATAAAGAAGATTTTTTTTTTCCAATCAACTAGTTTATTTTTTTGTTGCAAAACATATAAACAAATATAGCAAATTAGTCCATAAAATATAACAAAAAAAAAAACACATAAACCAAGCAAGCCTTGCACCTCTCGGACTAATCTAACTTAACATATAATAAATAAAACATACTAGAATTATGAATACATGCTGCACATCAGCTTGGACTCCCCCATTGTCAACCGTCAAACTACTCGAAAAATTAGAATGTGCAAAAGTTCATTTATTTCACTAATGCAACTTAAAAGGTAAAACTAATGAGACAGACTCATTACATGCAAAGCAAGAGAGTTCAAGCCGTGATTTGTCATAATTGTGATGATTATGGCTTACAGCTCATGAAAACCCCAAATCCACAATCTCAGAAAATTAGAATATTGTGAAAAGGTGCAATATTCTAGGCTCAAAGTGTCCCACTCTAATCAGCTAATTAAGCCATAACACCTGCAAAGGGTTCCTGAGCCTTTAAGTGCCGGTTCACACTACAATGACTTGGGATCCGACTTGTCAGACCTCAAGTTACCCCAAGTCGCTGGACATAAGAAATTCCACTGAAGCAAATGAGAGCCATCTTAACGTACACTACTAAAGTTGCTCCGACTTCAGAAAAGTTTCCTGTACTACTTCAAGGCGACTTCTAGGCAACTTGTACCAATAGATTTCAATGGAAGTTGCCTCCAAGTCGGATCTCAATCTATACTGAAGCAACAAAGGTAAAAGAAAATAATTTACACAGGTATTTCCCATGTTTACCAAGGCAACCCCCTCCCTTCCACAGAGCTGATTAATCTGTGATTTGCCTGGAGGCAACTTTAAGTCGCGTTGTAAGTTGCGTAAAGTTGCACTGTAAGTCGGGTCTCCCCTGTGTGAACCGAGCCTAAATGGTCTCTCAGTCTGGTTCAGTAGGAATCAATCATGGGAGACTGCTGACCTGACAGCTGTGCAGAAAACCACTGACACCCTTCATAAGGAGGGAAAGCCTCAAAAGGTAATTGCAAAAGAAGTTGGATGTACCCAAAGTGCTGTATCAAAGCACATTAATAGAAAGTTATGTGGAAGGGAAAAGTGTGGAAGAAAAAGGTGCACAAGCAGCAGGGATGACCACAGCCTGGAGAGGATTGTCAGGAAAAGGCCATTCAAAAATTGTTGGGGACTTTCACAAGGAGTGGACTGAGGCTAGAGTCAGTGCATCAAGAGCCAGCACACAGACAGATCCTGGACATGGGCTTCAAATGTCTTATTCCTCTTGTCAAGCCACTCCTGAACAACAACGTCAGAAGCATCTTACCTGGGCTAAAGAAAAACAGACCTGGTCTGTTGCTCAGTGGTCCAAAGTCCTCTTTTCTGATGAGAGCAAATTTTGCATCTCATTTGGAATCCAAGGACCCAGAGTATGGAGGAAGAATGGAGAGGCACACACTGCAAGATGCTTGAAGTCCAGTGTGAAGTTTCCACAGTCTGTGTTGATTTGGGGAGCCATATCATCTGCTGGTGTTGGTCCACTGTGCTTCAGGTGTGCTTTAAGTCCAGTGTCAACGCAGCCGTCTACCAGGAGATTTTGGAGCACTTCATGCTTCCTTCCACAGACGAGCTCTATGGGGATGCTGACTTCATTTTCCAGCAGGACTTGGCAACTTCCCACACTGCCAAAAACACCAAAACCTGGTTCAATGACCATGGGATTACTGTGCTTGATTGGCCAGCAAACTTGCCTGACCTGAACCCCATAGAGAATCTATGGGGCATTGCCAAGAGAAAGATGAGAGACATGAGACCGAACAAAGCAGAAGAGCTGAAGGCTGCTATTGAAGCATCCTGGTCTTTCATAACACCTCAGCAGTGCCACAGGCTGATAACTTCCATGCCACGCTGCATTGAGGCAGTAATTGCTGAAAAAAGGGGCCCAAACCAAGTACTGAGTACATATGCATGCTTATACTTTTCAGAGGTCCGACATTGTTCTATGTACAATCCTTGTTTTATTGATTGCACGTAATATTCTAATTTTCTGAGATTGTGGATTTGGGGTTTTCATAAGCTGTAAGCCATAATCATCACAATTATGACAAATCACAGCTTGAACTATCTTGCTTTGCATGTAATGAGTCTATCTCATATATTAGTTTCGCCTTTTCAGTTGCATTAGTGAAATAAATGAACTTTTGCACGATATTCTAATTTTTCAAGTATTATCTATATAGCCATTTGCGCTGAGCAAAAACAAGTTATCTTTCTCTTACGTTCTCTACTCCTCACCCTTCTGCCACTACTCCCTACTCCCATCTATCGCCTCTACCTTCACTCCTCTCTACTAGGTAAACCATCATATAATTGATTACTAGGTTCTATTCAATGTGACCATATTATAATTGAGTTTCTCAACCCATTGTTTATGGGTTGGAGGGTCAGTGGATGTCCATTTTTGTAGAATAACTTTACATGCTAAATACAGGGATCTTATCCACATAGTATGCATCTCTGCTGGTAATGCTCCACAGGTATTATACCCAATAGTGCAAGTTTGGACGTCCTTATTATCTCAGTTGAGCATAATAAGTTTAAAGTTATAAATACTTTTTCCCAATAACAATGGAGCTTTGGACATCGCCGGAGCATATGGATAAGGGAGCTATTGAATAGAGAGCATCACAGGCATAATGGTGTATAATATTTTCCCCAAGCATAACGTTTTTGTGGAGTATAATGAGCCCAATGTATAATAAAAAGCTGAGATAGACTTTGAGAGGGCGAGAGGGATGTCCTAGGAAGTATTTCCAAGGCACGTGCTCAGTCCTCCTCATCTAAACCCTCTATCTCCTTGCCACCAGCCAAAACAATTTTTGTGTTTTTCAGTGTTCTTCATTATTTGTAAATTGGCGTAAAGATCTCCTATTAATCCTCGTTTCGTACAGGCACCTGAGGTTGCCTTTGTTAATATTTTAGAGTGTTCATACTGTAGTTGACTTTTTGAGCTCTGGATTTGTAATGCATAACGTATTTTATCTACTGCAACTCTCTCCTTAATGGCCTACCCTTAAGCAGGCTATCCCCCCTTCAGTCTATTATGAATGCTGCTGCTAGACTAATACACCTCACTAATCGATCCGTGACTGCCACCCCTCTCTGCCAATCTCTTCACTGGCTTCCCCTACCCCACCGTGTAAAATTCAAAATGCTAACCATAACATACAAGGCCATTCACAACATCGCCCCCATCTACATCACCAACCTCATCTGCAGATATCGCCCAAATCATCCCCTCCGCTCCTCCCAGGACCTCCTGCTCTCTAGCTCCCTTGTTACCTCCTCCCATGCTCGCCTTCAGGACTTCTCCAGAGCCTCTCCCATCCTCTGGAACTCCCTGTCCCAGTATGTCCGATCAGCCCCTACCCTGTCCACCTTTAGGAGATCCCTGAAAACTCATTTATTCAGGGAAGCCTATCCCACACCCACATAAATATCCCCGAGCCACCCCCATCAAATCATTCTCTGCAACTATTACATTTTGTACCACCACCCCCTCCCTTTAGAATGTAAGCTCTATGAGTGTTGTCCCCCCTATACATTGTAAAGCGCTGCGAAAACTGTTGGCGCTATATAAATTGCGTATAATAATAATATATTAAAAGACAGTAAGACATCTCCTTCATATAACTGATACAGAAATATTATGCCAGCCTTTTTCCAGTCTAAATATTCCAAGAGTTTAGTTAATTCATAGAGGCAGTAATTATCCCATATGGGCATCTGTTTCGTATACCCCTTATGTTGAGTAATATTTCTTACTGCATCCCATACTCTGTGAATTAAAAGGAAAGTAGGGAACCTTTTTTATTATAAAAATGGTGTGCTACTATTAATTGAATTAAAGGGTAGTTTTTGAATTGAGATGCCATTATCTTTTGTGTAGGGTCCTCCATGTCCACTACCTCCCAGCCATGCCAATGTTGTAATTGTGAGGCAGTAAAGTATAATTTTGCATTAGGTATCGCGATTCCCCCCCTTATCAATGGGCTGTTGTAATATTTCAAATCTAATTCTAGGTTTTCCTCCCCTTCACACAAAGTCCCTAAAGACTGAATCGATGGTCCTAAATAATAATGTCAGCTATATGGGACAATTATGCAATACATACATCTGTGGCATGCACACCATCTTCACCAGATTTGCCCTCCCCACCATAGACAATGGGAATTTACTCCATGTTTTTCTCAGTTGTCTAAATTTATACAATAAGAGGGAGTATATTCTTATCTGTATAATCTAACACATTCGGTGTAATTACCACTCCCAAGTATTTAAATCATGTAACCAGGGCCATCTGATGAGTCTGGCGCAGATGTCCAGTACACTCAGGATCCACAAGCATTATTACGGATTTGTCCTAATATTAAATCTTAAAAAGGATCCATATAAGTTTATCAAGGACATAACTGCAGACGTGGATGGACCTGTATCTCCCAGGAGCACAAGAGCATCATCCGCATAGAGAATCTTATCTTCACCTGTAGATCTGCAGAATCCCACAATATACACAGATGAGCGAATAGCACCAGCCAATGGTTTAATGGCCAGAGCAAAGAGTAGCGGGGACAAGGGACATCCCTGCCCCGTCCCTGTGGTCAACAAGAAAGGGGTCGATACACATTCATTCACCTGTACCCTTGCTCTTGGGGAGTCATACAAAAGCTGTATCCATTTAATAAATCTGGGACCAAACCCATATCGTTGTAGCCTCCCTGGCGGTATTCCCGAGTGTGGCTCGGGGTTAAAATTCAGTACCATTAGCGGTAACCCCGAGCCACACTTGGGATCGCATTGCAGGATCCTGGGGCGGCTTTACTTACCTTGTCCCCGGGATCCTGCGATGTCACCCGCAGTGTCCGAGGGCTCCGTCCTCCTCCGGAGCCTCTTCGTGCCAGGCTCCGTTCCCTGCGAGCGGCGCGACGCACGGGGGCGGAGCCTGGCGGCAAATTAAAAAAAAAGTAAAAATCATAACACATACAGTACTGTAATCTTACAGATTACAGTACTGTATGAAATTATTTTACATCCCTTTTGTCCCCAGTGCTTTGGCCCATGCCCTGCATGCAGTTTTACATGATATACACTGTTCTTTCTGCCTGGAAACTGGAGATTGTCCATAGCAACCAAAAAGTGTCCCTTTACGTCAAAAGTGGCTTTAGACCAGCTAGAAAACAGCGATAGTAAATTAGAACACTTGCAGAATTGAGCGATAGTGAATTGTGGGGAAATTTATTTTATTACTATTTTTTTTTTTTAATTATTTATTTTTATTTATTATATTATAATTTATGTTTTTGTGTTTCAAACTTTATCATACCCGGGATATCTACTAGACTCTGGTTTGGACAGATTTAAGTGTGTTATTGTTAAGATTTACAGACCTACAGTATAAAACGCCAAATTTCCATGCAAAATAATTGTACCGCTTTCAGCACCTAAAATCCGAAATAATCATACCGCCAGGGAGGTTAAGCAATTCCACAAAAAGACCCACCCTATACTATCAAATGCTTTAGCCGCATCGAGTGACATTATAGCTTTATTTCCTATAATATCTGTTGGCAGTTGTAGATTTAAGAATAACCGTCTAATATTATTAGCTGTAGCTCTATTGGGGATAAAGCCCGATTGATCACGATGGATTAATTTGAAGATGTATCTTGATAATCTAGTCGCCAATACCTATGCCAGCAACTTAATGTCTGGCGTTAGCAAAGATATTGGGCGATATGAATCAGGGTTACTTGGGTCCTTATCGGGTTTAAATAGAACAATGATTACTCCTTCATTCATAGAGGGGGTAGTGAGCCCACCTCCATGGCATAGTTAAAAACATTGAGCAATTTAGGTAATAGCGTGTCCCCATATTTTTTATATATTTCCCCTGGAAGACCATCTGGTCCTGATGCTTTATTATTAGGTAAAATTACCTGCTGCCTTTTTTAGTTCTTAGCTTTTCTTAGTTCATCCAATGTTAATGGAAAAGATATGTGTTAAGATGATACTTCTAACATATATCATAACACATATAGTCATACTTAGAATTACATCCCTAAATACATTCTGCTACTCCTTCCAAGTATGGGGATACTTCATAGTTAAGTCCCACAGAGGGGCCTAAAATCCAAGAAGCACCTTTAGGCTAAGGGCCTTACAGTGATACTAAACACAAACATGGACCGTTTTATTTCTAAGTATGGATGATAGCACTGTAGTCATTTTAATTAAAAAAAAATAAAAAAATACAAGACGCAGCTCTTTTCCAACCTGTCTGCAGGGAAACAAAAGCAGGAGCAGCTTCCGTTTTAAATTGTCATACAAATATACTGTATATTTGAAATCATATTTTGTGGCTATAACATGGTGTGGGTGGGTTTTTGCCAGTCACAGACTGTATCACATCCCTCCAGCCTGTCTTAGAATGTGGGAAAGGTGACGCCTCCATCAATCTACATGTAACCCAACCCCTCCCTATTGTGTTTTGCTGGTTAGTGGGCATGGAGGAGGAGGGAGGTAGTGAGCTGTCATTTATACCACTGTGAGATGCCCACGTGAGACTCTATAATTGCATGGGCTGGTTTTAATTCAGAATACAGAAAACTAATCTCAGTATGAACAGCAGCATGCAATACAGAATTTTTTGATAGTTTTTATGATATGGGTTTAGTGACACTTTAATTTATGCATCTAATTTCCTGACTACCAATCACATTTCTGGAGCACCAGGGCAGTAGAAACTCCCACAAAATGACCACATTTTGGAAAGCAAACACCCCAAGGTATTTTCTAAGAGGCATGGGGAGGCTTTTGAAGACTTCCATTTTTGCCACGTTTTCAGGAAATGCGGAATGAAAATGAAAATTTTTTCACACAAAGTTGTCACATTAAGAAGATATTTCTCACATACAGCATGAAATAATTACAACCCAAAACACATTCTGCTTCTCCCGAGTATGGCAATATCACTTGTGTGGGACTTTCAGTACACAAAACAAGAAAAAAACGACCAGTCTCCCACCATAGGCCCACCTGTATAGTAATGATTACCAATCCAATGCCACTTCCCTTTTCAGAGGCCACTGCCGTAACCCAAAGACAGCATAAACAAAATATTTTCCAAGGAGGGTCACAAAAGACAAGACCTCCCAAAGAAACAAAGACGGCTACTATGGCTGTAACGGACAATTAAGGAATAAAAAAGAATAAAATTTACTCATATTTAATTTTGTATCAAAACTACATCAGTTTTAAAAGAATAACTCAGCAAATTAAAGCTGTAAAGAGCTGGTCTTGCTGAGTATCAGATAGCTTAACACCAACAATGCATCAAAACATAAGGTGCACAAAACAACCAAACACATAGGCAAGAACAAGCAAATAACAGAAACAGTCCGAGCGCCTAAATCACCACACATGCAATGAGACCCTGCGGGCAAACCGCCAAATTAGAAATTTAAATAAAAATAAAAATGATATTGCTAGATATTGAAGGAATCAGTGCATGTGTGGCCCCCCCAGGGGTGTAGAAGGATTGCAGATACTAAAGTGCGTGACTAATTTTCCCGATGTCACAGATGGTTTCCAAACTGAAGAGCAATTAATTCATCCTTTGTTGTTCTAAATAAATGGAACATATATGATCAAGTACATATGCAGGAATCATTTTATCGATTGTAAGATTAGAGTTCCTGGGTAATATGTTGCTGCTGGAACAAGATCTGGACATCCAAGGAAGACCGGATCAAATGTAGAGCAGCCACTGATAAAAAGTTTGCTGATAGCTGGTTAGTTATATATCCTTGGTCAAGGTTTTATTGATAGTACAGATACTAATTTTCATTTACCATAGCTATCATTTATACAGTATCATCATTGGCCTCATGTCATTCACACATGGCTGTCCATGAATTGGACCAGCACAAGAATCATACAGTTTATATAGAGCAATAAAGTCTATCAGGAGACATATGCTTGCATGATAGTAATTTCCTACATTACCGCTTCCTCTCGCTGTGTAGGTATGCTGACCGATATTTCCTGCATCACTAGTAGACGGGGTAATTCCGCCGCGTCCTTGCTTCTCATACACAAATCTGTGTCCGAAGATAGAAGGTTTGAACAGGATGCTGTGTGATATGTTATACGGTATATTCCAGGACTTCAGCAGTATTACAGCGGTATAGCCAGGTAAATGTCTGAGTTAGTGTATGCAAACCAAGCACTCAGTTCGCGACTCTCCACATCCCGTTTAAACTGGGGGATCACTCAAGCGGTGTCTCTGGGCCGTGATGACGTCAACGCATTTCGCATCGTTGTTAGTCTGTACGGGGAGGGGACAGGCGTACACCTCTCCCTTTTATTCCATCGTGGTGAAGCCACCCCCCCAGTGCTAATTTCTACGAAAAATAATAGACAGGGACAAGCTAAAAAGAAGCTGATGTTCATCTTCTATGTATTTGTTGTCAGTCTATGCCTTCCTAATAAAAGGCACTTAATGCATATTGGCAGTCCATTGCTGATATACGAATGGAGCGGCAACAAAGCACGGATAGTCATATTTACAGTCATATCCAGTTAAATCAAAGTAAAAATAAACAAAGAGACTAGGCAGTGGTGCCATAAGTGATCGGCGTTCCCAGTATAATAACAGGGAAAGTCGTCATTCATGGAGCATCCACCGTCCCATCAACATAGATGTAGATCATACCCCGTGCATATAAACAACAGAGTAGGGGAGAGAAAGGGGGGAGAAGAGAAAGATAAAGGGAAACGGAGAGAGAAGCTTTGTGGAAAAATCCATATAAAACAAGGACAAGAAGAACACTCATGTATTTCAACAGTGTCCAGTAAATGTTAGAGACAAGGAGAGACGAGGGGAGACCAGACAAATAACAGGCAGGGGATAAAGAAAGGGAAAAAGGGACAGTGGGAAAACAGCTACACTACAGAAGCCATAAATCATAAAACAGCTTTCATTGAGCCAAAAATGCCTGCAAGTTTAATTCGGTGTTCATACCCAGGGGAGAGAGGGATTTCAACGTGAATATCCACCACTTCTCCTTTTGCAGTAGGATACGGTTGAAATCCCCCCTCCTCGCTGGTAAATTTAGGACATAGATCCTCTTTACTTTTAACCCATCAGTTTTGCCTTGATGGTATTGGGCAAAATGTTTAGCCAGCGGTCTTTTTTCTCTAGATCTCTCTCCTTCTCCTTCCTAATGTCTCTAAGATGCTCCCCTATTCTCACCTTGAGAGCTCTCTTAGTCTTGCCAATATACATTTTGGTACAGGGACAAGTGATCACATAGATCACACTAGTGGTGGAGCAATTAATCAGAGCCCTGATTCCATACTCTGTCCCATGGCATCCATGAATACATTTGTCCTATCAACAAAATTAATGAATGAATGATTTGTAAAGCGCTGCAAATGTGAACTGAATCGCCTCAAGGCGCTGAATGCATTTTGTGTTGTCAGCTTCTTAGAAGAGGAAGGTCTTGAGTTTTTTTCCTGAAGGCCAGATGGTTTTCTTCCATGCGGATGGGAGTCGGAAGTGCGTTCCATAGCAGAGGTCCTTGGACTGCGAACCTTCGTTCTCCCTTTGCTTTGTAGCGGTATTTGGGAATGAGGAGGAGGTTTTGGTTAGATGATCGAAGATTGGAATTGGGTGTGTAGCGTTTTATTTTCTCTCTAAGGTATTGGGGAGCGTTTCCTTGTATGCATTTGTGGGTGAGGCAGAGGGTCTTGAATGTGATCCGATTCTTTACAGTTAACCAATGTAGGCACCTCAGGGATGGGGAAATGGACCCCCAGGGTTTTTTCCTGTTAGCAGTCTTGCCGCCGCGTTTTGGATAACCTGTAGGCGCGCAAGCTGATATTGGGGTAATCCTATGTAGAGCGAGTTTGCATAGTCAAGTCGGGAATTGATGATTGTTCCAACTACAGCTGCTTTGTCCTCTTCTGGGATGAGTCTACATAGCAGGCGGAGGAGATGGTGAGATCCGCTAACTACTGATCCAATTTGCGCATCCATTGTCATTTCTGAGTCAAAGATAACTCAGAGACTCTTGGCTATGGTGCTTGGAGAGATGGTCTGTCCAAAGATGGTGGGAGGGGTCCACGGAGTCTTGGTTTTGGAATTTTGGTTAGCGTGTAGGAGAAGAAGTTCTGATTTTTTTATGATTTTGAGGAGTGGGCGAATGTAGATGTTGAATAGCACTGGTGACAGGGGTGAACCCTGAGGGACTCCACAGGAGATTGCGTGGGTTTCAGAGGTGAATGCTCCTAGTTTCACTGTCAGAGCGATTCTCTAAGAAGGATGCAAACCATTTTAGACCAGAATCAGACTCCTGCTATTTCTGTGAGGCGGAAAAGTAGAGTATGGTGGTCCACTGTATCAAATGTTGCACTGAGGTCTAACAGTACCAGGAGACATGATTCTCTGTCATCTGCTGCTTCAAGGGCATCATCCCATATTTTGAGAAGTGCGGTTTCTGTGCCATGGCCTGGGCGGAAGCCTGATTGCAGAGGGTCCAGGAGTTGGTGTGTGTCCAGGTGGCGTTGTAGCTGTTGTACTACTGCTTTCTCCATAATCTTGGTGATGGTGTTGAGGCTCGTTATCGGTCTGCGGTAGTTACCTTAGGGTCGAGACTGGGTTTCTTTAGCAGGGGTTTGACGATGCCTTGCTTGAGGGTGGTTGGCACAATCCCTTCTTTGAACGACTGATTTATGAGGTGTGTTATAGTAGGGGCCAAGATGTCGGAACATTCTTTCAGGAGTTTTGTGGGAATGAGGTCGTTTTGTGATGTGCTGTCTCGAAGGCTTCTCATAATGTTTTTTGTCGTGTCAGTGGTGATTGGGGTCAAAGAGAAATCCGGTGGTTGGTTGAAGTTCGTGTCGATATCCTCTTTTTGCTTTGGTTGAGTGAGGTTGGTTGTTTTTTTCTGTTGAATTGATTTCCGAATGTTGTCGATTTTGTTGATGAAGAAATTTGATGCAACTATTTTGAAAAGTTCCCGTGGTCGGTTTAAGGCAGTTGAGATGGTGTTCGAGAAATGTTCTTTTTTGGCTTTGAAGATTGCTTTGTGGTATTTCACAGCGAGTACTTTGTAGTTTGTATGGTTTTATTTGGTAGGATTTCTTCTCCATGCTCTTTCAGCTCTTCTACGTTCTTGCTTGAGTAGGGTGAGAGTGCCATTAATCTCAAATTTTTTTTTTGCGGATGAGTGTTCTGCGTTTTGGCACCACTGAGTCTGCTGTTTGTAGTAATGCCTTGTTTAGGGAGTTGAGTGTTTGTTCCGTTGAGAGGTTTAAGTTTAGCAATGGGATTTTGTTTGATAATGTGGTTTTGAAGAGTTCAGAGTGTAGTTTCTTCTGAGATCTGTTCCAGCGTGTTGTTGCATGTTTCTGTTTTTGGAGGGTGGTGTTAGTGGTGATTTTAAATTTGATAGCGTGGTGGTCCGTCCATGGTAGAGGTGTGTTGTCGAATATGTTGATGTCCATATTCTGTTTGAAGATGAGGTCTAGAGTGTCCTGAACAGTGCGTGGGAGCATTTATCAGCTGTTGAAGACCTAGTTCTTGGTTGGTTAATACAGGCGGTCGCGATAGGGTCTTGGGTAGAGTTTGCCCAGAGGGTAAAGTCCCCAAGTACCAGAAAGTTTTTGGTTTTCAGGGTGTGCATTGAAATGAATTCAGTGAGTGGTGTAAGGAGATTGGTCCTGGTGGTCTGTAGCATAGTATTATGTGAATGGTGTCTTGGGGTGTTGTTTGAAGATGCAGGGAGAGTGTCTCCATGAAAGGCACAGTGTTCTGTAAAGTTGGTTTGGTGAACACCAGGTGCGATTTGAAGATCACTGCTAGGCCTCCTCCTTTTTTTCCTATTCTATGCTGTTAGGATGCTGTAGTACTCAGGCACCAATTCAGTTAGGATGGATGTTAGCCAGCTTCCCGTAATGAAGAGGAAATCTATGTTGTTTTCGATGATGAAGTCATAGATTTCCAGTCTGTGCTTGACTGCAGATCTGATGTTGATCAGGGTGCATGCTAGTTGTTGTGGTTGGTTTGGTGTCTCCCCGTATTTGATGATTGATTGTGGGTTGGTCCTTAGTAATTTTTCTTTTTTTAGTCTTTTTTGAGTGGCTGTTGGTAAAGTTGAGGCGGTGTTTCTTAGCCTGTGGAGTGCGTCCGCTGTGTACTTGAAATTGCACATGGCGAGAAAGACAAGTTGCTGAAGGAAGGATGGATGAGGAGTTTGCTGGGGGAAGGAGGGATCAGATGGCTGCCACTGCTACTGGTGTAGTGTAGTTGACGGGCTGAAGATGGTGCGGAAGTTCTGGAGGTGATGGAGGGGCTACCTACCGCCCTCCTGTTGATCCAGAGGAAGGCGAAAAAACCCTAGCTGAGCTGGCCAATTGCTACAGCAGAGGAAAAAAAATTCCTTCCTGACCCCCCCGAGGGGCGATCGGACTCAAGGACCCTGGATCAACTAGGGTTCCCCGGTGGGCTTACCTGTACAGGATGGTCCAGAAGGAAGACGAGGAGGGGGGGCAGAGTGGTAGGGGGATCTGGTCATTACTTACTGGTTGGACTGGTGCTGCTGCTGCGTCTAGGAGGTTCTAAGATGGATGGCCAGAGCCGTGGATATCCTGGTCTTTGGTGCTAACCTGTGCCCCTGCAGTGAGGTCCAGTATCGAGGAGGGGGTGTTCCAGGTGTAGAGGGGCACGGGGGCCCGCTGGACAGGTGTGGGAGGGGTATGAGGTGGCTGGCTGGCCGGGGCTAGGCCGCAGCCGTGGTGTGTCCCCCGAGTCTAGTGGCTAGAGAAACGGGTTGATTGGATGGCGGCTGCGGTGGTGCCCCAGGGCGTAGTGGTGGATTAGGGACCGTGAACAGAGGGGGGTCCATGGGATGGTGGGTCCTAGCTGGAGGTGGGCTGGTGCAGGCCTGGGGGGGGTCGGGAGGGACCGGGTCCTGGTACTAACCTGCTGGGGGGGTCTGGGGATGAGCTCCGGGTGGAAGGTAGAGTGATTGCGGCCGCCCTGGGTGGACCAAGATGGCCGACGGGCCAGGCCCAAGCAGCGGGCTGTCCCGATGTTCAGGCTCCCGGGTGGCTGTGGTCCTGTCCGTGGATGGTGGTTTGGGCCTGGTAAGATGGAGCGCGCGGGCCTGCCGATGGAGGCTGGGGGGTGAGCGGCGGGCCGGCGCTGGCCGGAGCCGCGGTGTGTCCTGTGAGACTGCTCCGGGAGACTGACGGCTGGGATCAGCGTTCCTGAGGCCGTGGACGACGTGGTGGAGCGGTGAGGGTAGGGCTGGCGGAGCTAGGCAGGAATGGTCTGGGGATCCCGGTCCCGGTCCACGCAGCTGGGTGGGGGGGTCCCGGTACAATGCAGCTGGGAGTCTGGGGATAGTCCTGGATGGATGGAAGGCTGGGGTGGCCGGATGGCCAGAGCTACCAGAAGCCGGAGCTTCCACACGCACATCTGCTCTCTGTAGCCAAGTACAGAGCCGGTACAAGGGGGGGCGGCAAAAGGACACACTTGGCATTTAGTGCATGGAAATATCCCCTTACATCGAGGATACTCAGACAGCCAAGTGGAGTCCTGCTGTCTGATGAACTCTGAATGGATGAGGATGTCCCCCAAGTTCTTGGACCTACACGCCCATCTTGGGTCCGTCACCCACAAACCTTGCCAAGCCCTTATTTGTTAAAATGCTTTTTCAATTTGCCTTGTATTTTTATCAGCAAATCAGGGGTACCTCTATGGGGGGCAGCTTGCGCTCCTGCGTACACTTGCCTCCATTTGGGTTGTTGGGAGGAGGAGGAGGACGTATTCTCTCGTCTTTTGTACCTCAGCCACGTGCATACGTGGCTGAGGTACATCGATGACGTGCTGGTCATTTGGACCGGTGATATTACCAACCTCCATGGATTCATTGACCAACTCAATGTCAATGAACGTAACATACGTTTAACTTATACGTATGACCGTTTTCAATTATCATACCTGGACTTGCTGATAAGACTAGAAAATGGTAAAATCAGTACTTGCACATTTCGCAAGGAGACGGCGCAAATGCTCTTCTACAGGCAGACAGCCCCCACCCCCCTTGGCAAAAAGATGGAATTCCCACTGGGCAATTCATGAAAATAAAACGCAATTGCTCTGGAGCCACTGACTTGCAGAGAGAATGTAAACATCTGTATGTGAGATTCCGTGAGCGGGGATACTCTCACAGGCAGATCCGGAATGCGAAACACAAAGCTGCTGCACGAAGCAGAGAGAGCTTGCTCCTCATGGATCCCAATCCAAAAACTAAAAAACATCTGGAACCCGGTCCTGTAAGATTGATCACTACATATGGTGCCCAATGGGGCACCGTACATAAAACTCTAGAAGAACACAGGAGCATTTTAACAAATAACAAGGGCTTGTCAAGGTTTGTGGGTGAAGGACCCAAGATGGTGGCGCGTAGGTCCAAGAATTTGGGGGACATCCTCATCCATTCAGAGTTCATCAGACAGCAGGACTCCACTTGGCTGTCTGAGTATCCTCGATGTAAGGGGATGTTTCCATGTGTGTCCTTTTGTTGATAGGACAAATGTATTCATGGATGCCATGGGACAGAAAGAATATGAAATCAGGGATCTGATTAATTGCTCCACCTCTAGTGTGATCTACATGATCACCTGTCCCTGTACCAAAATGTATATTGGCAAGACTAAAAGAGTTCTCAAGGTGAGAATAGGGGAGCATCTTAGAGACATGGAGAAAGAGAGATCTAGAGAAAAAAAGAAGAGACACCGGTGGCTAAACATTTTGCCCAATATCATCAAGGCAAAACTGATGGGTTAAAAGTAAAGGGGATCTATGTCCTAAATTTAAAAGAGAAAAATACCAAAAAAAACTGCGCTATATACATAAATGTGAAAAGAATATTAAATGCAATAAATAACACATAAATGACATTAATATCAAATCAGTGTTTTGAATTGATAATAAATTGCTATGATGCACTAAATATATGGATGCAAAAAAAATTGGAAAATGCAATGTGCACACACATATGTGATAATGATATCAAGTCAGTGTTTTAAACTAATGCAAAATTCATAAGTATACTAAAAAGCAAAGAGAGTCCCTTGATATTTCACCATAAAATCCCAGTGAAATATGGAAAGCGAGTACACCCTGCAAAGTGAACCTCCACCAACAGTCAAATGCGCTTACCAGATGGGAAGCGCAGATAGGCACAACTAGGACAACTTCCCGATAGGGCTGCAAGGCAATGGAGATAATCCTCTGGATACTCCGGTATAAAGTGGGCATATGGACTAGACCTCGGTGTGCTGTCTATGACCTCTCTCCATATAGTGTGGCTCCGATCAGTCAGCAACCCCAGTTAAGAACATAGGAATGGAAGAAGGGCAGCCATAGTGTAAATCCGGTAAAAAAGTTTATTTCAAAATGCAATAAAACACTTACAGAATAGCGGTAGTTTAAGAGAGCAAACGCCGGCCGATGACGTCAGAGCGTCACCCTCCCGACGTACGTTTCGTTTGTCACTGACGCCATCTGGGGAACACACGTTTCCCCAACTCCACCGGATTGTTATTGCCATCTGCCAGGAACACTGAACCTCATCAGACTGTGTTGTGCTCAGCCATCTGCACCCCTGCCTGCCTGGATCTGATTGAGTATCAGCTACACTGGAACTGCTGCTAACCACAGTCCCACATCATCATCTCCTCAGCCCTGATCATGCTCCTGAAAACTACTCCTCTTTCCTTCATGTGAGTGGATATTGTGATTTTAATAAATTGTTTTATGATATATACTCAGAGGCACCCCTATTCCTTGTTTTTTCTTAGCTCCTTGGAACTCGCTTTTGGTTTCTTGGTGGCTGCCATGACTGACGTAGTAACTTCACACTACTAGTGTACACATATGTACATACACATTCTTCATCTATGCCCCTGGACTACTGGGTACTACGCTCTGAGGTATCTGCATATTGCGCCTTTTTACTTTAAGTCAGGGCTCTGGCTGGGCCATTCAAGAACAGTCAAAGAGTTGTTGTGAAGCCACTCCTTTGTTATTTTAGCTGTGTGCTTAGGGTCATTGTCTTGTTGGAAGGTAAACCTTCGGCCCAGTCTGAGGTCCTGAGCACTCTGGAGAAGGTTTTTGTCCAGGATATCCTTGTACTTGGCTTCAGTCATCTTTCCCTAGATTGTAACCAGTCGTCCTGTCCCTGCAGCTGAAAAACACCCCCACAGCATGATGCTGCCACCTCCATGCTTCACTGTTGGGACTGTATTGGACAGGTGATGAGCAGTGCCTGGTTTTCTCCAAACATACCGCTTAGAATTAAGGCCAAAAAGTTCTATCTTGGTCTCATCAGACCAGAGAATCTTATTTCTCACCATCTTGGAGTCCTTCAGGTGTTTTTAGCAAACTCCATGCGGACTTTTATGTGTCTTGCACTGAAGAGAGGCTTCCGTCGGGCCACTCTGCCATAAAGCCCCGACTGGTGGAGGGCTGCAGTGATGGTTGACTTTCTACAACTTTCTCCCATCTCCCGACTGCATCTCTGGAGCTCAGCTACAGTGATCTTTGGGTTCTCCCCCAACAGCTCAGTTTGGCAGAACGGCCAGCTCTAGGAAGGGTTCTTGTCATCCCAAACATCTTCTATTTAAGGATTATGGAGGCCACTGTGCTCTTATAAACCTCAAGTGCAGCAGAAATTTTTGGCAACCTTGGCCAGATCTGTGCCTTGCCACAATTCTGTCTCTGAGCCCTTCAGGCAGTTCCTTTGACCTCATGCACTTTGAGCTGTAAGGTCTTATATAGACAGGTGTGTTGCTTTCCTAATCAAGTCCAATCAGTATAATCAAACACAGCTGGACTCAAACGAAGGTGTAGTACCATCTCAAGGATGATCATAAGAAATGGACAGCACCTGAGTTAAATATATGAGTGTCACAGCAAAGGGTCTGAACACTTAGGACCATGTGATATTTCAGTTTTTCTCTTTTAATAAATCTGCAAAAATGCCCACTATTCTGTGTTTTTCTGTCAATATGGGGCGCTGTGTGTACATTAATGAGGAAAAAAATGAACTTAAATTATTTTAGCAAATGGCTGCAATATAACAAAC
Source organism: Aquarana catesbeiana (assembly GCF_042186555.1). Taxonomy (NCBI): domain Eukaryota; kingdom Metazoa; phylum Chordata; class Amphibia; order Anura; family Ranidae; genus Aquarana; species Aquarana catesbeiana. The sequence continues at coordinate 320,326,680 of NC_133327.1, read as the reverse complement.
AGTGGAAAATTTAAGGGGGTATGAATACTTTGTCCCCACTGTATTCTTTTAAAAGTGCTGTAGTTTTGATACACAATTAAAAATGGGTAAATTTTATTCTTTTTTGATCCTTAATTGCCCGTTTCGGTCATAGTAGCCATCTTTGTTTCTTTGGGAGGTCTCGTCTTTTGTGACCCTCCTTGGAAAATATATTGTTTGTGGGACTTTCAGTGCCTGGATTGATTTTGTACCAGACATTGTATTTTGTGTATCATACAAATAAACCAAATTGTATCAAAACCAATGTACTGTAATGGTCGCATCTATAGGGGTGGTCAGAGAATATAGCTTTGTGTATAACCACCTATAGCAGTCCCAGTTCTTATAAGCCAAACAAGCCTAGCCTACAGATATGCGGCTACCCCCAAGAATGCCTTGTTCACTGGCCAGAAAGTACAGGAGGCTAAAAAGAAAGCAAAAAAAAAAGTTCTTTAGGTTCCAGGAGTGCAGTTGTCCACAGGGGATGGCTGGGACTGGTGTCTCATAGGAACATAGTCAGTCGGACATGCAGATGGGTCCGATCAGGAGCAAGCAGTGACATGGTCCGGCAAAGAATTGGCCAAGCAACAGGCCATAGCGACACTGTACTATTCTGGGAAGGTTATCTGGAAATTTTTGATACTCGTTTTAACAGCTTGCTTACTATTGTGATTGCTGTGATTGGTTACAGCATTGTATAGGGCCGCTGTAAATGGCCCTGTACTAATGATCACCATGCGCTTCCACAGGGATCACAATAGTAAGCAAGCTGTCCTGAATGAAAGCCATTCATGCCAGCTGTGCTTATAAGTTATCGTGTGATCCCTATGGTCACAGGGATCACGATACCTGGGCCGATCACAGAGACCCCATACTAAAGCACTGAGATTTGCTGTGTCCACTGGATCACACTTCATGTCCCACGATGCTTGGGTGAGCGGGAGGATGTCTCTGGAACTGCAGAGCACTCGCTCAGCCATATAAGTACATTTGCCTGGGCAGAAAGTGATTAATAATCATCACAGCTTCGTAAACAAATTGGATGGTGTAAGTGCCTCAAATCTTTATTTATATTAGCTTTCTTTCCACTGTATCCCTGTATTGCAATACATGGCATAACCCTCCAGGCTATGCCGTGTGGCAGAGGTTTATCTTGGATATAAACCATGCTGTGCACATAGCCTTGTTTGTAATTATAACCGACAAAGAAGATTTGTGCTACAAACAAGTTTTTGAATTTGCAAACAAAACAAACAACCCCCTGTGCTCAAGATGATGTTCCAGCAATGGCGAACCTTAGATCTTTAACAGCTTGAAGATAGACAAGACTTTGTTGCACCCTAAAGACTGGACAAGCCCAAAAAGAACACAGTAAGAACAAAAACAGGGCCACCAGCCTTGCACATTACCTTTATAAAAGATTTTTTAATTGAAGAAATAAATCAAATGCATACGCACAAACAGCATTATTTTCAAGCTGATCAATATCCAGTGTCCTACATCGTCTGGTCCACTGTGCAAATCCAAGCGTGGGGAAGACACTCAAAAGAGGATGCATTTCTTCCTCAGAGCCTTGACTGCTGTTTGATTATGCATCAATTTCTTCAAGTATTTTGTAAAGTTTTTGAATTTATTTTGGATTCAAAAGGTTTTAGAACATTTCTAACAAAAAATAAAAAGCTGAAGAGAGATAAACATAACAATTGCAACCAAGATGTGTGTTTTTCTGCTACGCTCTTAAATCTAGAACCCTGGTGCCCAACCTGCAGCTGTTTGGTATATGATATGTGGCCCTCATACTTCCGCAGTCTTTAGTGGGAACATTGATTAGGGTAATAACATGGATCTCTACTAGCCACATATAACAAGTTCCCAGTTTCAGATATTCTTCTGCAGCATATGCTCAGCAAAAAAAAAAAATGTAGCATGCCCACACCTTCTGACCTTCAATTTCTTAATTATGCATGCAGTTTCTGACAGTCACCTCAAGCATTACATATTGAACACTTTGCGTGGCCCTTTAGTGATATCAGAGGCTGCACTGGAGGCCCCCTTTAGCTCATAGGTTGATAACCAGTAATCTAGATGGTGACTGCATGCTTTATATTAACTGTGTTAATATGGGACAATAGTGCACAGTAATCACAAAAGCTTAAAATGTGAATAAGAAAAAAAAAAAAAACAGTGTGAATTGAAAATGTATATAAAAAAAAATAGTGCAAAAACATTTCTCACAAGTTTAATTTAACTTTCATTTAAAATACATTAGTGGTCTGAAATGACAGGCCATACACAGGATTTGTCTCCAATCCTTCTAGTAGAATTCTAGTCAAAACCTACCTAAAAAAAAAAAAAAAAGTAAGCCTATGAGTAGCATCGCCACTCCTAGGGATTGCCACCCATTGTCGACTGCTTTCTCCATTATCCTGCAACACCCACTGTCTGAAACAGGGGAGATAATGTGATGAGACCAGCGTGGAGAGGTCTGAAAATAGGCAAGTATACAGATCTCTTATACATGTTAGTCAGAATATGCGTTAGAAGAGGGGAGGAATTATTTTATTTTCAGTAGTTAGGTTCTTACCTGAATTCTAATTCAATCCTTTTGATGTCATGGACCTAAAAGGAGAAGTCCAGCCTAAGCTTGTTTGGCTGTACTTCTCCTATGGGTCACAGGAGTGCAATTCGTTTTGCACTCCTGTGACCCATTTTCAGCAGAGAGTGGGCTGAAGTCCGCTCTCTGCTGACATCACAGAAATCTAGACTGACACCCCACTCTGCCTCTCAGCGAGCCTCAGAGTCTGAACCGGCCGCTCCCCGCCCCTCCACAGCTCAGTGCTCCAATGAGCGAGGAGGAGGCAGAGCGGAGAGCTGCTGATCGACAGCCAGCAGCTCACTGCTCAGGAACTGTCAGAACCAAGTGATCGGCGGTGTTCGAGCGCTGGGTCCTCAGTGTAGGAGGCATCGGGGGACAGATGCAGCCGATGCTGCATTCCCCCAGGTAAGTATAAATGGGAGTGGGCATAAAAGTAAGGCATAAAGCAACACAGAACTGCCAGGTCAATATGCCTTATGTTGGCTGCATTTCCCACTTTGCTAAAAAAAATGCATGGTCTCTCCAATGACCATGAATGTATAGCAGAAGGGTTCAGCAGGCTCTGCTGAACAAAAACAATAGCTTTGATCACCAGATTATAGCTACTCATCTAATATGACCCCCCCCCCCCAGCTGCTGCTCGTGTGTTTATTTGCCCTTCTTTCACCACTGCAGCAAAGTCGCATGCTGTCCTAAAACCCCTCCCCCTCACTGAAACTCACCGCCACCCCTCACACCGCACGAACCCCCCGCCCATGGGAAAACAACCATTGTATAAACACAGCCATAGGTCTTAGTCTGACAGGTGCGGGTGAGCGACCCGCAAATTGTGTGTTCTGGGCCATACACTCACGTACAACCCTGTGAAATGAGGACCTGCATCTGTTTGTATAGTCCCTGCATGTCCCTGAAGTAACAAAGGCAGCATAAGCAAACTGCTCATAACGTTGTACAGGTCACAACACACGTGTAAATTGGCCCCAAGACCTCATTCACACACACACACACACACACACACACACACACCATTTCTGATCCCAGGAGTCACAGGTGTTTGTGTACAGCCATAGGCAGCAGACAGAACAACAACGGGCAGATACTTTGGATGTATGTATGTATGCAAGTAATCTCCCATTCTGGATGCAAATTGGGCTGCTCATACAACCCTATATGCATCTAACTACTCAGATGTGCAGTTACATGTGTACAGCCATGAAGTCTGTCAGCCATTCATTGATTTGTACAGGGTGCTGCCCACAAACACCTGACTCCTGGGCACAGAAATAAGCTCCTTCCTTATGATGTACAGCTCTTTGTGGTCATGAGAATGAGGCCTAACATAACACTACAATAAAATGTATGCCTGCATCAACATATGGCAATGAAGCACATGTGGCACTGCAATAGGGAATTCGCAAAATGCATATGTGAAAGCCAGCCTCCAGCTTGTTTTGTATACCTTCGATTTTCACAATTGCACAAAGGGCCCTTTCACACTGGGGCGGTTTGCAGGCGCTATTGCGCTAATAATAGCGCCTGCAAACCGACCCGAAAGTGCCGCTGCTTTGATTCCAGTGTGAAAGCCCTGAGGGCTTTCACACTGGAGCGGTGCGCTAGCAGAACGGGAAAAAAAGTCCTGCTAGCAGCATCATCGGAGCAGTGAAGGAGCGGAGTGTATACCGCTCCTGCCCATTGAAATCAATGGGACGGCGCGGCCATACCGCCGGCAAAGCGCCTCTGCAGAGGCGCTTTGCGGTGGTTTTTAACCCTTTCTCAGCCGCTAGCGGGGGTTAAAACCGCCCCGCTAGCGGCCAAATACCGACAGTAAAGCGTCGCTTACAATAGCGGCGCTTTACCGCCGACGCAGCCCCCGCCTCAGTGTGAAAGGGCCCAAAAAGGAAAAATTTTATTTTTACAAATATTTGTCTTTTTAATAATTCAATACAGTTTTAGCTTTTAGATTTAGTAGGAATTTAACAGGCATTTTGTTTTTTTACCGCTAATGATTTTAGTGCATTTTTGATGAAAAATCAGCAGCACCTTCTGTTTAATTCTACCAGTCCTTTGTTTTCAGAAAATGTATGGTGGGGGGTCTTATACAAACTCTGAAAGCCGTAAAGGGGAAAAGAAAAAAAAAAAAATGAAAAACTGCCAAAAGAGTCTGGGCATCTGAATTTAGAGCACAGGGTCTTTCAGTGAAAGGGTTAAGGGCAATATATATTAGTGGTGCACTGAAAAAAGAAAAGCTGCCGATAATGTTGCCGAAAAGTGGACGTGGTCCGCTCCGCCGTGTGCTGCCCATTGCAGGGTGTCATCCAGGAGGCTCAAGGTCCTGTCCTGTCCTCCCTTCCCTCCCTCTCCACGCAGAGCAGCGATCTCCCTGTGTCAGGGAGCTGAACTGTCTGGGCGGCCGTAGTAACAATGTCCTGACTCCTGTGATAGATGGCACACTGATCCAATGCCGGGTCATTGATTCAGTGTAACATATCACAGGAGGCAGGACATTGTTACTGCGGCCGGGAAATTCAAATCCAGCTCCGTGACACAGTGGGAGATCGCCGCTCTGATCCAGACACTGGCGAGGCTGCATCTGATCCGGACACAGGCCGGCTGCATCTGACAGGCACAGGCCGACTGCATTTGATGGACAGTGGTGAGGCTGCATTGATCTCTAGTATCATGTATGCTAGAGGTGCACCAAATGGAAATGTTGCTAATACTATTAAAGCAAAGCATACCTCCAAATCAACAAAGGAATGGTTCACAAGAAGAATATTAAAGTTTTGAAATGGCCCAGCCGAAGCCCAGACCAGAATCTGAATCTGAAAATCTGTGGGGTGATCTGAAGAGGGCTGTGCACAGGAGATGCCCTCGCAATCTGACAGATTTGGAGTGTTTTTGCAAAGAAGAGTGGGCAAATATTGCCAAGTCAAGATGTGCCATGCTGATAGACTCATACTCAAAAAGACTGAGTGTTGTAATAAAATCAAAAGGTGCTACAACAATCTATTAGTTTAACCACTTCCCGCCCGCCCTATAGCGGATTGACATCCGGGAAGTGGTTCTGTTATCCTGACTGGACGTCATATGACGTCCAGCAGGATAACATGCCGCAGCGCGCCCCCGGGGGCGCGCATCGCGGCGATCGGTGGAGCGGTGTGTCAGTCTGACACACCGCTACACTGATCTTGGTAAAAAGCCTTCGGCGGAGGCTCTTTACCACGTGATCAGCCGTGTCCAATCAGTTAATCGGCTCTTCCTCACTCGCGTCTGACAGACGCGATTAGAGGAGAGCCGATCGGCGGCTCTCCTGGCAGGGGGGGGTCTGCGCTGATTGTTTATCAGTGCAGCCCCCCCCGCAGATCACCACACTGGACCACCAGGGATCGCCACTAGGACCACCAGGGAAGGGGCAACATGTGGATGGCCAGGTATGTACCCCATGGCCATCCACATGTGCCCAGTGTGCCAAATCTGTGCCAATCAGTGCCCACAAATGGGCACTGATTGGCACCATTATGTTGCAGTGATGCCCAGCAATGCCACCCTTAGGGGCATCACTGCAAACAAGCAGTGCTATCAGTGCCACCCATCAGTGTCCATTCATGCCACCTGTCAGTGCCCATCCGTGCCCATCAATGCCCATCTGTGCCAACTATCAGTGCCACCTATGAGTGCCCATCATTGCCACCTATGAGTGCCCATCAATGCCACCTATGAGTGCCCATCACTGCCGCATACCAGTGCCACCTATCAGTGCCCATCAGTGCCGCCTATCAGTGCCCATCAGTGCCGCCTATCAGTGCCCATCATCAGTGCCTGTCAGTGCCACCTCATCAGTGCCACCTCATTGGTGCCACCTCATCGGTGCCCATCAGTGCCGCCGTATCAGTGCCCGTCAGTGCAGCCATATCAGTGCCCGTCATTGAAGAAGAAAACGTACTTATTTACAAAAAAGTTTTAACAGAAACAAAGAAAAACTTGTTTTTTTTCAAAATTTTCGGTCTTTTTTTATTTATTGCGCAAAAAATAAAAACCGCAGAGGTGATCAAATACCACCAAAAGAAAGCTCTATTTGTGGGAACAAAATGATAAAAAATTTGTTTGGGTACAGTGTAGCATGACCGCGCAATTGCCATTCAAATTGCGACAGCGCTGAAAGCTGAAAACTGGTCTGGGCGGGAAGGTGTCTAAGTGCCTGGTATTGAAGTGGTTAAGGGTGTGCACACTTATACAACCATAATATTTAAAATTTTAATTTCTACTTTCCTCGGCCTAAAAGATTTCAGTTTTATGTTCAACTGAGTTGTACAGTTTATAGGTCACATTAATCACTTCCCGCCCGCCATATAACAATAGGATGTGCGCAAAGTGGTTGCATTATCCTGACCGGACGTCATGACGCGATTAGGATAACAAGCTGGCTCGCACTCATCGGTGGTTCTGTGTGTCAGTATGACACACCGCAACACTGATCTCGGTAAAGAGCCTCTTTACCACGTCACCAGCTGTGTCAAATCACAGCTGATCATGATGTAAACAGAAAAAGCCTTGTATCAGCTTTTCCTCACTTGCGTCTGCCAAACACAAGTAGAGGAGTGCCGATCAGCGCTTTCCTGACAGGGGCCCACATATGCCAAACAGTGCCCATCAGCAATGCCTGCCAGTGACTCCATATCAGTGATGCCCATCAGTGCCATCTCTTATGGTCCATCAGTGGCACCCATCAGTGCCCATCCGTTCCACCCATAAGTACCCATCAGTGCAGCCTTTCAGTGCCCATCAGTGCTGCATATCGGTGCCAACTATGAGTGCCCATTAGTGCCGCCTATCGGTGCCACACATAAGTGCCCATCAGTGAAGGAGAAAACTTACTTATTTACTATTTATTATTAATAGCAAACAACTTTTTTTTTTTTTCAAAATTTTTCGGTCTTTTATTTGTTTAGCAAAGAATAAAAACCCCAGAGGTTATCAAATACCACCAAATGAAAGCTCTATTAGTGGGAACAAAATGATAAAAATATTTTTTGGGTACAGTGCAGCATGACCGCGCAATTGTTATTTAAAAAGCAACAGCACTGATAGCTGAAAATTGGCTAGGGCAGGAAGGGGGGGAAGTGCCCTGTATAGAAGTGGTTAAAGGTGGAAAAAGTTCTGAAAGTATTTATCTCTTTGTTTTTTTTACATCACAGAAACCTGACATTTTAAAGCGGAGGTTTGCTGAAAAAAAAATATTAAAAGCCAGCAGCTACAAATACTGCAGCTGCTTACTTTTAATATATGGACACTTACCTGTCCAGGGAGCCCGCGGTGTCCGCAGCTGAAGCCGATCCGTCCTTCGGCTCTCGGCTGCTGCCGCCGCCATCCTCGATAAGGGAATAAGGAAGTGAAGCTGTGCGGCTTCACTTCCTGGTTCCCTACTGCGCATGCGCGAGTCGCGCTGCGCGTCTTCTCAGGTCCCTGCTGTATTCTTTGTCTCACAGAATACAGCGGGGGAGGACGGGGTAGGCGGCGTAAGTGGTGTAGGTCACCGCAATCACTGCGGTGATCTATGCCAGGAAGTGGGAGCAAATACCTGTATTAGACAGGTATCTGCTCCCTCCTCCCCCCCTGAAAGGTGCCAAATGTGACACCGGAGAGGGGGAGGAATCCAAAAAGTGGAAGTTCCATTTTTGGGTGGAACTCCACTTTAACAGGGGTGTGTGTAGACTTTTTATATCCACTGTATACACACGCACACAGTGAAACACTGTGCTATTGCACATATACAGATAGGCTCTCAGCAACATAGTTCAGTTTCTCCTTACCATCTGCTTAACAATGCCAATTAATAGTGTGCAAAAGTTCAAGATATAATTTACACACAGATGCATAGTTTATAAGAATGAAAAAAGATACAGGTCCAATCAGTTCAGTGTGTGTGTGTGTGTGTGTGTGTGTGTTTTTCTTTATTCTCCAACAATTCCCATAGCCCTGTATTTTCTGCTTCCTTAGGAGGACTAGTACCACTTCCTGGGGGGCGGTGTTTAGCATTTTACCTCCTGCTAACCCTTTCCGCAATCTAAGATTAAACCACCTTTCTCCTAACCTCAAATTGTGGCCACATGTAGTGAAGAGAGTGCTTGATGGAGATCTGCTCTTTGTGATGACACAGGAAGTTTGGAGGTGAGAAAACCTAGGAAGGGACAGGGAGTAAAATTCCAGTTTGTAACCATGGGAAACCATCTATTGCATCCAAGCGTCTAAGATGCAAGTTGTTCAAATGTCGGCACCTGCAGGCCGAAGAAAATTGTCTGAGGATTTGGTCCCAAACCTTGTGGGCGGACAAGGAACAAGGCTAGGAAGGCCTCAACAAGAAAGTGAATAAATTAAAAAGGATTTTTTTTTTAACAGAGCAGGAGAAGAAGAATTTCTAGTCTAGTATTTAGACTACTTCCTGAGGAAGGTGGGGGTGCTCAAGCTGCTGGTAAAGTCCTAAATAAAAAGGTGCTAGAATTGTCCAGAAGAGACATCGCCCTTCGTAGACCATTATGCGCGTGCATAAGTGCTGACAGCCATTTGGCAGCAAAAATGGGAAGCTTTTAGCAGAAAGCCAAAATTAAAAATTAAAGCCATTTGTCTACACATATTCAAGGGATCAATCACATTAGGAGAGAGATCTCTTTAACCACCTGACATCCGTAGCCGAATGACAGCTATAGCGCGGATGTCAATTCCCGGGAGGCCGTCATATGACGGCCTCCCCTTTCCTCACTCCCCGTGCGCGCTCACGAGCGTGCATCGGGGAAATTCTGTGTTGGCCGTGTCCCTTGGACACAGCCAATCACAGATTGCTGTAAATGGCCAATCACAGCGGCCATTAACAGCGCGATTGCCATGGCCAATGAGCGATGATCTCAAATGTAAACTCATTGCCGGCTCTCTCTCCTCATACAGAGACAGCGTGTGAGAAGAGAGAGAAACTGTCAGCGATCTGTGAGTGTTAAAAAAACATTTTTGCAGTGCCTACAGTGCCCACCTGTGCCAATCAGTGCCCACCTGTGCCAATCAGTGCCCACCTGTCTGTCCAGCGGTGATCAGTGTCCATCTGCACAATCAGTGCCCACCTGTGCCACCTCATCAGTGCCCACCTGTGCTGCCTCATCAGTGCCCATTTGCACATCTGTTCCACCACATCAGTGCACATCTGTTCCACCTCATCAGTGCCCCTCTGTGCTCATCAGTGCAGGACTAGCAACCATGTCCAAAAGAAGCTTTTCCGCCGAGGAGGCGTACCAAATACTGTCCCAGGCCGACAAGAGCAACGGGGAGCTCTCTTTTTCGGATTCCCTTTCAGACTCAGATTCTGAGTCGGACATAAATTATGAGCCAGTCCTCAGTAGTGGAACACTGAGTGACTCAGAGGAGGAAGATATTCGGCCCGCCAAACTAAGGCATTCTGGTGAGGAGGCAGTGGCATCTACCAGCACCGCAGTGCCATCCACCAGCACCGCAGTGCCATCCCCCAGCACCGCAGTGCCATCCCCCAGCACCGCAAACGCCACTTTCCCGATAAAATCCCTCCCAAACCAACAGGCCAACGACGGCAAAAAAAATGTAAGGTGTGTACCAGAGCAGAATTCAGAAGAGACACATCTTTTTATTGTGCACAATGTCCTTCTGAACCAGGCCTCTGCGTAGGTGAATGTTTTCGCCGTTACCATACTTCAGTAAATTATTAGTGAAGTATGGTAAACGTAAGCCTCCATTCCTGCAATTTACCCTCACAACCCTTATGCCACTGCCTGCTCTGTAACTGACCCTGGCTTGTTATTTGACCGCGCTTCTGCCTAACGATTCTGTACATACCTCTGCCTGATCTGGAACTGACCCTGGACTATTATTCGACCATGCTTCTGCCTAACGATTCTGTACATACATCTGCCTGGCTCTTGGACTGATCTTGTACCCTGATACTGGACTAGTGGGATTCAACACAGGGGTCTCACATATGTGAGGGGCTCCAGAATTGTTTTTCTGGATGAATTAAACAATTTTTTTTGTTTTCTCAATCCTAGATTAGGATCTGGAGACTCGGAAGCTTCAAAGAGATTTGGGTGGGAGAAGCGTCTACCCCTGTCCCCATTCTGTCCTGAACGAGGCCCTACTTCTGCCTGTAGGACTTACTGCCCTCATGCCTCTGCCTGTCGCACTGACCAAACCACATGGACCTGCCTACTACCAGGACCAATATTTTTGGCACTGCGGACAATATCTCTGCCTGCACTGACCCTGGACTTTATATGGACAGTAACCCTGCCTGCTGACTGGACAATTGTGTTCCCCACTGCTGACCAAGTTCCTGCCTGCTGCCTGGACCAGTGCTATCCTCCTGTGTACAACTGCGCTACTACAACCACAGGTAATCTTTTGTTTACGCTTTGCTCAGCATAATGTATTTTGGGGTGTAATTCTTGGTATGTGCATGCTATGTGTCCCTGGAACACCTGACGGTGCTCCATGCAAGTTGGGCCTCTGTATGTGGCCAGGCAGTGAAAAAGTCCCACACATGTGGTATCGTAATACTCAGGAGTAGCAGAATGTATTTTGGGGTGTCATTTTTGCTATCTAAATGCTGTGTTGGAAATATCTTATAAACGGACAACTTTGTGCAAAAAAAAAATGCGTTTTCATTTTTTTCCACATTTCCCAAAAACTTCTGGAAAAAAATAAACCATTCAAAAGACTAATTATGCCTCATAGATTATACGTTGGGGTGTAAGCTTTCCAAAATGGGGTCATTTTGTGGGTGTTTCCATTGTCCCGGTGCTCCAGGGCCTTCAAAATTGTAATAGGTGGTTGAGAAATGTGATGTGTAATTTATGCTCCTAGAACACCTGATGGTGCTCCCTGCATGTTGGGCCTCTGTATGTGGCCAGGCAGTGAAAAAGTCACACACATATGGTATGGTAATACTCAGGAGGAGTAGCAGAATGTATTTTGGGGTGTCATTTGTGGTATACACATGCCATGTGAGAGAAATAAGCTATTACAATGACAATTTTGTGGGGGGAAAAAAAAAATCTCAATTTTGCAAAGAATTGTGGGAAAAAAATACAAACTTCAAATAACTCACCATGCCTCTAACTAAATACATTGAAATGTCTACTTTCCAAAAAGGGGTTATTTGTACTTTCCTGGCTTGTTAGGGTCTCAGCAAATGAGATAGGCCACCATTACATCAGATGTGATAATTTTTTTATGATTTGCACCATAACTTGTAGACTCTAAAACTTTCACACAGACCAAATAATTTCCACAAATTTTTGGTTATTTTTACCAAAGATATGTAGCAGTATAAATTGTGGCCAAAATTTATGAAGAAAAATTACTAATTTGCAAAATTTTATCACAGAAATTAAGAAAAATTCGTTTTTTTTCAAAATTTTCGGTCTTTTTTCATTTATAGCGCAAAAAATAAAAAACCCAGAGGTGATCAAATACCACCAAAATAAAGCTCTATTTGTATGAAAAAAAATCATTTGGGTACAGTGTTGCATGACCGAGTAATTGTCATTCAAAGTGTGAGAGCACTGAAAGCTGAAAATTGGTCTGGATAGGAGGGGGGTTTAAGTGCCCAGTAAGCAAGTGGTTAACCGAAGTTAACCAGCCAGCTATGGTTTGGAGCCCTGTAAAAGCCCATCGCTGGCGGTAAAGGTGGATTTCAAGCTTATGGCTTTAGCAGCCATGATCTCGATTTATCCCCGTTTACCATGCAGTTTATAAACATACTTTCTTAGACAAGGAGTTAATGACCCATGAACAGCGGAAACAGACCACAAGGTGTCCCCTTCACACAAGAGCCAAGTGGGATTAAAGCGGGAGTCCGGCGACCAATCTTTTATTTTATTTTTTTTTTAGGTCATTGAGACACTTTGCTAATCCCCAAATAATACTCACAGATTGGGTGTAATATTTCCACCTCTGTCTGTTTTCGTACTGAAGAATAACTTAAAAAATGTGATGCTGGCTGTTTCCATCTTGCTTGTGGGCATGTGAAGCCCACAAGCATTGATTTCCTGGATGCGGTGAATGCTGTTCATTCACAGCCTGACACTAAGCTCCCAGGAGACAGTGCGGCGCCGGGGAAAGGCAATAAACACGCCTACTCTCATGGGAGGAGAGACAGGAAGTGCCACAATAAAGTACAATATAAAGGTAATTACAGCGATAAAAAAAAATTTCGTGTGGCATTTGAACATCTATGCAATTAACTGAAGGGGGTAAGGTTAAGTTAAAAATTTGAGTGGAACTCCGCTTTATGCTTGCCAGAGATAGAACTGGTGCTTGTGCATGCATAGTGACCCCACTTCTGCTTTAAAGGCCCAACAAAACAAAGATAAGAAAATACACCCCCACCCAAAATAAAATGTTATAATGTACTACAATACCAAAAGTAATAAAGGAGGCCTGTACAAGGCTCAAGTCAGCACTGTGCCTTCCAACGACGTCTTCTGCTAACTAATATGGATGTCTTAATCAAGTGATGACATGTTTATGCTGAAATCGATCATAACAACCAAAAATACCCAGACCCAACCATAATGAGAGAATTGCAAAAAATAAATAAAAAAAAGAAAAAAAAAAAAAAAGAAAACTTCTAAATATTGAAAAACATATATAACTGTTATATGAGACATTTTGTAATTTATCATCTTTAAAACTGCCAAAAAAAACAGTAGAATGTTGTTTCTTGTTCAGTTACAGAACTCATGCCGGTATGATTTCCTTACTCCATTTGCCAGCAGTGTTTCTCTTTTTACAGCACTGGGACTCATCAAGCAATTACAGCAGGCAGAGCCTCCCAATTTGAACTTAGAAGAGGACTGGAATTCAGGCGTCGGTATCTACACAGCAGGAACAAGTGAAAGTATGCTATATTTACTAAGGACTCATTCACACTTGTGTGGAGACCTGTGCTTTTTAAGTGCAGTTGTTTTCTATATGCCCTGTTTGCATTTTTCCATACCACACCTGAGCTCTGCTAAGTGTCCTCCAGTCTGTGCTTTTCTATGCACTGTAACTGAGGTACATAGAAATTAATGAAATGTCCTTTTTTTGTGGGCTTTTCAACTAAGAAAAAAGTAGGTAAAACCGCAAGGCAAAGTCTCCCATTGCCCGTACAGAATGGACCCCAACCTCCAATGAAAGCATCACATTTTTCTGTGTAGTTTAGAATGGATGAACCATAACATTCTCGCAATGTGTTCTGATGACCTGGAGAGCATTATTTAGTGTAATAAAGGCAGAGTTTCACATTCAATGGTTCCGTGGGCACCTTCCTTCTCTTGTGAAGCAGGCCGTTCACTTTCCTTATCTATGTTAATGCCACATTTATAAAAGCTCTTACATTTCTGCTCTCTGTATTGGATGTCTCTGTTATTTTATCCTTAGATCAGTGTTTTCTGGTGTAACTGTAAAAATGATGCAAGGTGTGAGAAATATACTGCCATGGAGCCCAGCTATTCCCAGTAACTTGCATATTTATTATTTGTTTGCATTATTTGATCTGAGCTGATAATAGCTAGTTGTGACTGTGAAAACTATCTTACCATTTAAGTAGGAATATATAAAATTATTTGCATAAATCTAGTGTCTAGTCCAAGCTGACAAATGTTATATTTATTGTTTCTGATGCATGTGCCTTACACTACACCTTAACAAAGTGTTGAGTTATCTCTCTTTAAATTATTTAGGAGGCTCTGATGATAGCAGTCATCCCTGACTCAACCACTGCTTACCAGTGCACAGTGTTCAGTGTTCCCTTAGCCATGAATGGGCCCATAACCCTTCTGGCTCCTTGTCCTGCTTGCTGTTCCTCTACTTGGATCCCTGACTTCGCACCTCGATTTATTGGGCCTTTCCGTATCCTTCGCAGGATTAACCCAGTGGCTTACACGTTGGACATTCCTCCTAGTATGCACATCTCAAATGTGTTTCATGTCTCCTTATTGAAGTCGTTGGTCTGCAACCGCTTTACCACCTTAGTGCCATGTCCTCACCCTATACAGGTTGAGAACCATGAGGAGTATGAGGTACAATCCATTGTTGACTCCCGTAGGTTCTGTGGGCACATACAGTACCTGGTGCATTGGAAGGGGTACGGTCCGGAGGAACGCTCCTGGGTCTCATCCTCAGACATACATGCTTCTGCCCTCCTCCGTGATTTCCATAGACGTTTTCCCCTTAAGCCCAGTGGTCCTCCGAGGGGGAGGGGTCGTTGAGGAGAGGGGTACTGTCAGGGCTGGCTCAGCCCTTTCTTCTCTGAGCTGGCCGCTCAGCTGTCTGCCAATTGCCAGCTCTCATCTCTCTCCACAGTTAACCAGCTGTTGTGGATCTGCTCGTCAGTCCCGCCTACTTAAAGATCTCCAGCTCACTTCATTCCTGCCTTCGCCTTGGTCACATCACAAGAAACCATCTCCTGCGTTCTTGTTTAAAGACTGGCTTTGCTGACATCCCTTCTGGCTTCTTATCCTGCTTGCTGTTCCTCTACTTGGATCCCTGACTTCTGGCCTGGCTGATTACCCGATCTGGTTACTGAACTCTGGCTTGGCTGACTGCCTGATCCGGTTACTCGACTCTGGCTATGCTTTGACTACGCTTACTCGATTTACCTTTTTATATTTATTAATAAACAAGTGAGATTTTACTGTAGTTCTGTCTTGGTCTGGTTCATGGTTTCTGACACTGAGCCAACCAACCAATCCTCTTGTCTCTTATGACATTATCCTTATAATTATAATCTATAGCTCCTGAGCCTCCTCTCATGGGTTTGCAAAATGCCAATAAATTAAGCTGGAAGAAAAGTGGATTTCTATAGTGGCCCCAGGACACACAAGGATAAATTGGAAGCCTTCCCATGCTAAAGAAAAACAAAGGCTCTCAACATGCATGTGTAGGAATATCATCACATAAGCCTCCAATATCACAGCTCCCGTGCTCTTTAGAATCAATGTGAACTGCCAAAGTTGTAAACAAACTTCAGCCATCTCCACTTGAAAATATATCATCACATAAAACGATATATAGACCTCTCGCTCGATTTTTCTTCCTTAATTTCAACATTAGTATTGTGGTTTTAAATTAGAAACCACACATCATACATTCTTTCATCACGCTTGCTGCTTTAAGCCCAGATCCACTGCAGTCTTTTATACAACTGACTTCTAGTATTTGATTGCCAATTTTCCTTTTGTATGCTTTGACTACCAAGTCCAAACCCAAAAATATAATTGAGGATTTTTGGACCGAGAATAAAATAAATTTTTAAAAAATACAAAAAAACAAAAGCAGTAAAGCTGCAGGTTAAAAAGTGAAAATGTGCACGTGTCCTCAATCATGACAAAAAAATAAATTAGCTTATGAATATGCAACTAGATGTTTGGTACTAACTATAAGGGATACGGGTACAAATCAAAACTGGTAGCATCCTACCAGTGCTTGTACCCAAAAGCCAACACATCTGACCAGATTACCAAACTTTCATTCCCTCATCAATCTTTGATAATTAACAGGCAACCTTGATAGCTTGGAGAGACCAAGTACTCTGTTTAATGCACATCCAAAACAACCCAAAACAAAAATATATAGCAGCTTAACAGTCCATAATGTGGTGGCTACATTAGTTTTATTTTTAGGCCAAGAACATTTTCAGTAAGTACAGAAAATACATGATCCTGCCAGAAATACAGTGCACTTGTCATTTCCTGTGAGCTGTATGGATAGCAAAACAAATGTCTTTTTTGTAAACTACCAATTCCATTACCAGCATGTAATGAAGATGAACAAAAGGCAGACAATGGTTGAAGTCCAGCCTGGGTCAGGGACAGGAAGTGTGCGTTATTCACAGGATCACCAGGGGAAATGGGGGGGGGGGGCATAAAAGATATGTAGCCACCTCATCTAAAAACTGGTAAACGGTAATGAATTACATTTTTGGGTCACAAGCTGATGAGCAGTCCAAATGTGATAAGATATTTCCCCAGCAACAAAAACTCTCATGAGGAAGAGTAAAAAAATCTATCAGGCTTTTTTGGCTTATGTGCCTTCTTGTCTCAGTGACACTCTTTCCCTTGTATTTCTTGTCATTATGTGAAAGGGCAAATAAATGAAGATAAATACAGAGAGATGGAAAGGAAGAAAAGAAAGGTGCGAGGCCCTGGATCTCCTAAAGCAGTAGATGTTCTCAGCAATGTAGAGGGAACAATTAGACTTAGGCTGCTCTATCAGAAGTGGTAGCCAAAAGGTCAGCTCTTTGCTCAAGTAGAGACTGGGTGTGCAAAGTAAGAAACCACCAAAAAACACAACATATAAAGTCCAGATCTATCAAAAAAAAAACAAAACAACATTTTTTTGGGAATCAAAGGTTCCCCCTCATCAGAGCTTGGTTCCATTGAACAAAGTGTGTCAAGGCCTGATTAAACCAGAAGAAGAGTAATTAAAGCGGAGTTCCACCCAAAAATGGAACTTCTGCTTTTCGGAATCCTCCCCCCGCCCCGGTGTCACATTTGGCACCTTTCAGGGGGGAGGGGAGAGCAGATATCTGTTTAATCCAGGTATTTGCTCCCACTTCCAGGCATAGATATCCACGGGTACCCATGGATATCTATGCCATATCCGGCGCCTCCTCCATCTCCTCCCCCCCCGCTGTCTTCTGGGAGATACACAGGTCCCAGAAGACAGCAGGGACCTGTGGGATCACGCAGTGCGACTCACGCATGTGCAGTAGGTAACCAGGCTGTGAAGCTGTATGGCTTCACTTCCTGATTCCCTTACCGAAGATGGCGGCACCTCCACCCAAGAGGCGGAGGACAGATCGGCTTTGGGTAACGACATCACAGGCGCCCTGGACAGGTAAGCGTCCATATTTTAAAAGTCAGCAGCTGCAGTATTTGTAGCTGCTGACTTAAAAAAAAAAAAAATAATAATAATAATTCAGCAGGACCTGCGCTTTAATAGGATTGGTCCAAATTCTTTTTGAACACCCAACATGCATTGCCTTCTCATGAGAACATTTTTCATTAAATCTGGACTTTGTACATTGTTTTTGGTACTTTCCTCCTACCACACCCAGCAATAAAAGCATAACCGAGGTTCTAACTTTTTCCATTATATCTAATCCAAGTAGAAGTTTTGGCTGGAGTTGGGTCTTCGGGACTAGATGTATATTTCTAGTTAGCATCCCTGTTTTTGTGCATAAGATGCTTTTAAAAAAATGCATCAGCAAAGAAGCATACGGACAGCAAGTGCAACCACCTACTGACAATAAGTTTTATTCACTAAGATAGGAGAGTAATTTAAACTGATATTTTATCTCATCTTTACTTTCTCCGATAAATGTTCAGTTTGCAAACAGAAATATTTAGGTGTGGAATCATTTTTTGTACCAAATGGGGCAATTTACTGTACACTTATTTTGTCAGGAATTTTTTCTTTCCAGTCGATAAAGACTTAATTTTATTGCCATCTGTATCAGCTTATTTCTCCTGTCAGGGCGGGTCCTATAATGTATTGCTGAACTGCAGTGTAATCTGCAGAGAGGTCTCAAGGAGTGCCATTTTGTAATGTCTTGAAAAGGTTTGCAAATTTTTTGTTAAAGGAGTTTGGAGTCTATATAAAAGGAAAAAACCCTTTATACTCACCTCCATGCTGCAACATCAGTTTGATGACTGCTGGCACCCGCTAATCGGTGAGGAAGAAAACAAGACAGAGACAAAATAGACAGCTTTGTCTATGTAAACAAGACAAAGCTCTGTCCTGTCAGTGGGGATGTGGCGGCTGTTTCCCAATTTCCAAAAGGGAATAAACACTGTTACATCCCTTACGTGGGGTACACACAATAAGAAAATCAGGAGAACGATCACAGAAAATTGAAACCAATGAACAAAAATTCGTACAAAAATTCTGGTATGACAAAGGCTTTTTTTGTTGTTGTTGTTGATGATTTCTGATCATGCGCAGTCTTTCTGTTCTGATTTTTCTTGTACGAAAATGGTACACATTAAAACGAAAATAGTTTGTTCTGTTCCCATATGGAAAAAGTTTGGCGTTTGTCCCTTCGGGAATTTTCATACGGAAATTTGGAATTGGCTGTCGAAAGTTGTGTACACACTATACGAAAATTGTATGGTGACGAAAACGTTTGCCTGGTTTTCTTATAGTGTGTACGAGCCTTTAGAAAAAGCAGCACACAGTACACCGATTAGGCACACATTTAACCCTTCATTCACCCTAGATGTTAACCCCTTCCATTCATTAGTACAGTAACCATGCATATTTTTAGCACTGATCACTGTATTAGTGGCACTGGTTCCCACAGTTAGGGTCAGACTGCCCACCATACTATCACAGTCCCACTATAAATTGCTGATCGCTGCCATTACTAGTATAAAAAAAAAGAAAAAACACAAATTCCAGTTTACATACACCATAGTTTGTAGATGCTATAATGTTCATGTAAACCAATATACGCTTAATGGAATTTATTTTACCAAATATATGTAGCGGAATACATATTGGCCTACACTAGTATATTTATTTTTTTATTGGATATGTTTTATAGCACAAAGTAAAAAATGTTTTGAATAAGTCCTTAAAAACAAGTCCTTATTTTTTTTCTTTCTAGAATTTTATCTTTACTTTTGCTTTCCTTTTTAAGAATTTGTCCATTTCATTTTCTTATTAAAAAATTTAACAGCCCTCTTGGGGGCCTTTGGCGAAATATCAGGGGTCTAAACAGACCCCTGATGTCTCACACATTTGAGACCAAGAAAGGGACTGAGGTAAAAGATAAATCAGTCCCTTTTTCTGCAGCCTCAGCTCTGGACAATGAATGAATGAGAAGTGCTCTGTGTTGAGCAGCCTCCTGTTCATTTACAAACTGAAGCATAATAAACAGTTTACTATGCTTCAGTAATGAATGTACACAAGAGCCATTGGTACTGATTACTTACTGTGGTAATTTAGGAAAGGAAGGGGACAGTAAATATGGCATATTAGCCCCCAGCTCTCCATCCTGAAACTGATCCGTCTGTGTGCCCACAGCAGTCAGCAGAAGGGAAGCCAGCAGCACTGCTGAGGAGGGGGCACACAGGGGGAGCCGATAGCATAAAAAATAAAAATAAAAAAAACACCACACCACACACAGCTTTGCTTGTCATTCACTGCATAATAAAAACATCAGCCTCTGTTGTATTTTTGTAGGATGCACGAGAAAGCATAAACAGAGCAATTTTTCTTCAAGTAGTAATTTCACAAGTTTGTTTAAGCATTAGCAGACTATGCCAGCCACAAAAAAACAATTTGAGAGCCGAGTTCGGCTTTATGTATCTTGGTAAAGAGAATGGGGAAAATGCTAAAAATGGAACAGCCAAAGAGCCAGTATATAGACTTTCCAAGTAAAGTGGTTAAGAAGCCAATGACTGCCCCCTGCTCAGATGAAGCTAAACATTACTAACTGCACAGAGAAAGCAGTGCAGAAATTCATACTATCAACATTTAGGATCTATATTATTATTAAAAAAAAAAATCCATGGTCAAGACAGCATTCGGTTTAAAGGCCTATTTATAAAATTCGGCAAGTAATGGCTTTCTATTTTGCGGCATATTTCCCTGTTGTGCTGTGGAACCCTGCCTTGTTTTCCTCCACTTGATCAAAGTCTGACATGGGAAGCTGTCATGCTGAAGTGAAATGCTAGCTCCAGGTTTGTTTAGATTTTTTACCTAAATACAGTAAAAAAAAAAAAAAATTACTTTGACACCTTTAGCAGTATAAACTATATTTTCAATGAGGATGTCCTTCATATACCATACAAATACAAATAAAACAAATGTCAAACACTGTATCGTGCTGTAGCCACCAACCGGTAAGATGCATCTTCTAATTAATTTCTAATATTACTATTAAAATATAGTTGCTAAGGGTCACAGCCCAATAAAATACCATCTAAAAAACATTCCACAGTAAACCATATAAAATCATAACAAACCAAAATCACAAACAGTAGAAATACATGTAAAAATATCAAATACAAAAAGACACAAGGAAATATGTGATCTAAAAACTGTTCAAATGCTAGTCAATTGTAAATGACAACAACACTCTAGATACTTATAATACGATATATATATTAAAAAACATTAAGAGTCCTAAAAATGTTTAAATGTAATAGAAAATTCAGATACTAATGCAACCAAGTTGATATTGACATTCAGTCCTGGAGGGGTCAATAGTATCTGCTGCGTAAATCCATTAGATTGTCAGAACACAGTTACATAGGTAAGGTTGAAAAAAAAAAAAAAAAAAAAATCAGTCCATCGAGTTCTACATTTGTGGGTGTGGATGTGTTTGTTAATACCATTTCCCATATTTCTATATATTGTGTTTGCCAAGATGCCTATCTAAGACTTTTTGAAACTATTAACACTTTCAGGTAACACGCTTCCTGGTACAAACCCAGCTACTTGAAAGCAGGTATAGGATCAGACAGACAAAGGTGACCGAGTCATTGTAGGCAGGCAGTATTAACAGACCAAGGAACATAGTTTGACATGGCTCCTGCAAGCAGGAGCAGCAGCAGGAAGGTGCTCCCACAACACTGGGTTGCTGGAAGAGTGTAGGGCGCATGTGCACACCACCCTACACAAAAAATGCCATCAACACACCTAATCAGTATTAACCCCTTCTGTAGTAAAACTAACTAAAAGTGGAAAATGTTAAGCCAATCAATGGTGCAAATAGCACAGTCATTCCCAATGGTCAGCCTGAACTGCCTACTAATAGAGTGTTTAGAGACTGGGCAAGTGCAGAGGCAATGCTACGGCTGTGCCACAATTGGAACCCAGTGCCTGAAACACCCGCACAAACAGTCCTCACAAACACCAGTCCAGGGCACTCCAAAGAGAGGAAAGGCCAATCCAGGGATCTGCCATTATTATACAGGATTTATATAGCGCCAACAGTTTGCGCAGCGCTTTACAACATGAGGGCAGACAGTACACTTACAATACAAATCAATACTGCTTGTTAGAGCTTACAATCTAGAAGGGAGGGTCAAGTGCAGACAAAAAGGTAATAACTGTGGGGGATGAGCTGATGGAGAAAATGAAAATACAGTTGTTAGGTGTGGGTAGGGTAGGCTTCTCTGAAGAGAAGGGTTTTCAGGGATCGTCTAAAAGCTAATAGAGTAGAAGATAAGCGGACAGATTGGGGTGAGGAGTTCCATAGGATTGGAGAGGCTTAGAGACCAGCTTAAGCAGTGATGTATTGGAAACCTAATTGAAAAAAAAAAGCTAGTAAAAAAGTTACTTTTTTCAGCAGAACTGAAGAAAACATGGCTATGCTCTTAAAATGATAAAAAAGAAAATCTGATGCATTCTGGGAGTAGGATGTATTACCTGGGCTAGCCTATAATTATTTGATCAGTATCCAATCATCCTGTGACAGTATAAACTGACTGTATATACTTCCTGAGTGCCTGAATGAAATAAAAACTAGCATGAATTTACTGTGTGGGTATACAGGTAATTTACTAGTTTCATAAATCTACACATTGTTGAGTAACCACAGAATTGCTACCAATTAGGAGGAAGGATGTCATAAAACAGGATATACATGTACCTGAAAACTGCTACAGATGCACAAGGGGGGATTGGGTTTAGGTTAAAAACTACACAGATTGTAAATATCTGTTTAACCGCTTGCTGTCCAGGGCAGGGGGTGGTGAAATATGAACAAAGCATATCCTTCTCTAGTGTGGATTTGTCTCAATTATGAGCACCAAGTGTCATTGTTATCTCTTCTGCTTCATTCTTCTGCTATCAGCATGACTCACTTCTGAAAAGTTTTCCTGACACCAAGAAAAAAAAAAGGTGACAAGAGAAGGAACTCCAGCCAATTGACAGGCTCAGCTCTGTTCCTGTGTGAAGGGGAGGGGGGGTTCCTTCCTTCCAATCAGCTCTTAGAGCTCTCCTAACTGAGCTCTGCAGAGTGTATCTTCAGCTCTCTGCCTTTTTTTTTCCTGACAGTTCAGGCAAGCTTCTATATTCTGGAGTTTGAATGGATGTAGAGAAGAGAAAGCTGCAGGTAGACAAATACAACTTATGTAGAAGGAATAGTTTAATCTCTGCATTACCTGAGGCCAGTCACTTCACTGGGTATAGGTAAGGGTTTACAAACAACTTTAACATAAAAATTCCTTTGATGCATTAATCATTAAACAAAGCATTTATAAATAGCACTACCAGTCTGCTCTTGTACTACATATCACTTTATCCTCTGGGCATCTATGGCTGCATACTGACTGTATAGATCAGAGTTTCATTAACTCATAACTCCATAACAAATTTCTAATTTCAATTCATAGGGCAGAATAGAGATTACCTTTGACTTGGTATTTGCTGGCGTTTTGCAAGATAATAAAATGTAATACAGACAGAATTATAAAACCAACAAATGTCTACACTAATAAAATAAACATAGGCATAAGATGACATAGGCTATTGCTGTGTTAACATTTCAAGCGATTTTCATTTTAAAGGCATTTTTACATCTGACATTTTCCCTTTTCTAGCAGAATTCACACAGATCTTTAAAGAGTCAGCAAACACCAACTGCAAATACATATCTGGTCTGAATATATATAAAAAAAATATGTAAGAAAACTAAAATGGGCATACAGTAGTCTTGCACCTATTAAAGTGGTAATAATCCAAAAACCAAAAATGCAATATACTGCAGCTTACCAATCATTATGTGGCGGCTGCATTCATTTTTTAAGGCCTTTCTCTCTTTTTACCTGGTTATTTGCCCAGTAACACACCTCTTGTATTAGAGTGCCCCCACTTCAAGGAGTTTGGAGGGGAGTGTTAGATGTTGATGGGGAGTAGCAGATACACCAAACTGAAGATGAACTCAAGCTAATACTTTATAAGCAGTTACAGCAGGGTTTCTCTTTCCTTTTGGAATAAAGTTTTTTTATGAATAAAAGCTGATCATTGTAAGCACCCCTGCCAGCATTAAATGGTTTGTCTAATCCCATCCCTGTAACTGTCAAAAGAACAGGCTATTCTGCAGATTTATCAAACAAACTTAAAGTGGAACTACACTGTATCTGAGCACCACAAACCAAAAGCGTGATTTCACCCATGTCTCCATGCTTTATTTTGCAGAGAAATTACTTAGAAAAACACCCCCTAGCATTTCTGGCAGTGGCCATCTTGAGTAAGGGCAGATGATTCATGTAGCAATTATTTAATAGAATCCCTCTGCCCTTAGTTCAGTCATGCAGCCAGGAGAGGGTATTTAGCTGAGAAAAAACCCTCCAACCCCTCCTGAAGACTCCTGGGATGTATGACAGTGTTTGTCCAGGCATGGAAACCAGGAAGTGACTGAAGACATGTACAAAAAAGGTTTAAAACAAGTAAATATGATATACTTTCCTATCTATTTACTAATGCTAGCAGCATAAGGACTTAAAATAGCCTATGTTGGTGTAAGGTCCACTTTAATGGCTGGATCGCCAGTTAAAAATTAAAGAAAGCCTATAAAAATAAAACGAATGCAGCCATCACATCTAAGAACCAGAAAGCTGCAATATAATAAATGTAGTTACATACCGCTTTAATTCTTTCTAAAAATAATTTTATGGTGGTGGATGCTGCATGACTATCCAAGTAAAAAAAATAAAATGACATCACATTAATAGCACTAACAGAAAATGATACTGAAAAGTTCATAGTAGTATTATTATTATTATACAGGATTTATATAGCGCCAACAGTTTGCGCAGCGCTTTACAACATGAGGGCAGACAGTACACTTACAATGCAAATCAATACAGAAGGGATCAGAGGGCCCTGCTCATTAGAGCTTACAATCTAGAAGGGAGGGTCAAGTGGAAACAAAAGGTAATAACTGTGGGGGATGAGCCGATGGAGAAAATTAAAATACAGTTGTTAGGTGTGGGTAGAATAGGCTTCTCTGAAGAGAAGGGTTTTCAGGGATCGTCTAAAAGCTAATAAAGTAGGAGATAAGCAGACAGATTGGGGTAAGGCATTCAATAGGATTGGAGAGGCTTTGGAAAAGTCCTGGAGGCGAGCATGGGAGGAGGTGACTAGGGAGCTAGAGAGCAGGAGGTCTTGAGAGGAGCGAAGAGAACGAGTAGGTTAGTATTTAGAGATTAAGCTAGTGATGTAGCTGTGGGCGAAATTGTGGATGGCTTTGTACGTAATTGTTAGTATTTTGAATTTAATTCTTTGGCCGATCGGAAGCCAGTGGAGGGATTGACAGAGAGGAGTGGCAGACACAGAGCGATTGGTAAGGTGGATGAGTCTGGCAGCAGCATTCATGATGGATTGAAGAGGTGATAGACTATGTAGAGGTAAGCCAATGAGAAGGGAGTTGCAGTAGTCGAGGCGAGAGATGACCAGCGAGTGAATTAAGAGCTTTGTTGTGTCATTGGTTAGAAATGGGCGTATTTTGGAGATGTTGCGGAGGTTGAGGCGCTAGGATTTGGACAGTGATTGGACGTAGTGCGTAACCACTTGCCAACAGCTGCACGCCGATATACGTCGGCACAATGGCAGCGGTGGGCAAATGGGCATACCTGTACATCCCCTTTAAGAGCCGGGGATAGCAGGTGCGCGCGCCACGTACAGCGTGCCCGGCTGAATCTGTCAGCCGGTCTCCCGGCGATCATGTCATGGAGGCTCAGAATGGGGAAGTGCCTATGTAAACAAGGTTCTGGCTTGTGTCATGACAGAAATCACCGCTCCCTGCCATCGGGAGTGGTGATCGTTGTCATGTGACTTGAAGCCCATCCCCCCAGTTAGAATCATTCCCTAGGACACACTTAACACCTTCATCGCCCCCTAGTGGTTAAACCCTTCACTGCCTGTGTCATTTACACAGTAATCAGTGCATTTTTACAGCACTGATCGCTGTATGAATGACAATGGTCCCAAAATAGTGTCAAGTGTCCGACAT
The DNA here is from genome assembly GCF_042186555.1 of Aquarana catesbeiana. Taxonomy (NCBI): domain Eukaryota; kingdom Metazoa; phylum Chordata; class Amphibia; order Anura; family Ranidae; genus Aquarana; species Aquarana catesbeiana. The sequence continues at coordinate 320,301,040 of NC_133327.1, read as the reverse complement.
GTCCGCCATAATGTCGCAGTCCCGAAAAAAAAATTAAAAAAAAAATTAAAAAAAATCGCAGATCGCCATTACTAATAAAAAAAATAATAATAATAAAAAAGCCATAAAACTATCCCCTATTTTGTAGACGCTATAACTTTTGTGCAAACCAATCAATATATGCTTATTGCGATTTTTTAACCAAAAATGTGTAGAAGAATACATATCGGCCTAAACTGAGGAAAAAAACTGTTTTTTTTAATATTTTTGGGGGATATTTATTATAGCAAAAAGTAAAAAATGCGTTTTTTTCAAAATTGTCGCTTTTTTTTTTGTTTATAGCGCAAAAATAAAAACCGTAGAGGTGATCAAATACCACCAAAAGAAAGCTCTATTTGTGAGAAAAAAAAGCATGTCAACTTTGTTTGGGTTCAACGTCGCACGACCGCACAATTGTTAAAGCGACGCAGTGCCGAATCGCAAAAAGTGCTCTGGTCAGGAAGGGGTTAAAATCTTCCGGGGCTGAAGTGGTTAAAGGAGAGTTCTGAGTTCAGGACTACACCTAGAACCTTGGCATGTGGGGTTTATAATTGTGCCATCGATTTTGACAGAGAAATCAGGGGAAAGGGCATTAGGGGGAAGAAGAATTATAAGTTCGGTTTTGGATAGATTGAGTTTGAGAAAGTGGTGTGACATCCAGACTGATATATCTGATAGTAAAGTAGTGATACATGAGGAGACAAAGGGAGTGAGCTCAGGGGTAGAGAAATAGATTTGGGTACCGTCAGCATAGAGGTGGTATTGGAAGCCATGGGGGGCTATCAGCTGATCCAGGGAGGAGGTGTAGATAGAAAACAGGAGAGGCCCAAGAACAGAACCTTGGGGGACACCAACCAAGAAAGGAAGAGGAGAGAAGGAAGTGGAGTTGTAAGAAACGCTAAAGGTGCGGTTGGATAAGTAGAAAGAGAATCAGTGAAGAGTACAGTCACGGAGACTAAAGGCGTGGAGTTTTTTTGAGGAGGAAGGGGTGGTCAACCGAATCAAAGGCAGCAGAGAGGTCCAGAAGTAGTACAGAATAGTGTCGATTGGTTTTGGCCGTTAGTAGATCGTTTGTTAGTTTTAGGAGAGCAGTTTCTGTGGAGTGTTGAGGATGAAATCCAGACTGAAGGGGATCAAGGAGGCTATTATCAGCGAGGTGGACGCTCAGTTGGTTATAGACCAGACGTTCAAGGAGTTTGGATAAGAAGGGGTGCAAGGAGATGGGGCGTAGGTTGTTAAGATTGGAAGGGTCCAGAGAGGGCTTTTTAAGTATGGGTTTGACAAGTGCATGTTTTAGAGAGTTGGGGAAGATGCCAGAAGAGAGGGGGAGATTGAAGATGTGGGTTAGAGAGTGTAGCATAGAGCCAGAGGGTGAACAAAGCATTTGTGAGGGAACAGGATCCAGAGGGCAGGTAGCAAGGTGGACATTAGCAAGTAGTTTAGCAACATCATCTATAGTGGTGGGGTTGAAAGAGGGAAGTAATGATTGTAACTGTGGGCATGAAGTGCAAAGCGTGGAGGGTATCGGAACAGTACAGATCGCCTCGCGAATTGTGTTTGAAGTGATTGGCGATCTCCTGGGCAGTGAGTGAGTTGGCGGGTGGAGGATGAAGTAGAGAGTTGAAGGTAGAGAAGAGTTGACAGGGACGGGATGATAAGTTGCTAATGAGAGTGATAAAATAGAACTGCTTGGCAATGAGGAGGCTGGAATTGTATTTTTGGAAGGCAGATTTATATTGGTTGAAATCTCTCTGAAACTTAGTCTTACGCCACAGGCACTCACATGAGCACGACTGTTTTTTCAGACTTCTAGTATCATCTGTTTGCCAAGGTTGAAGAGGTCGGGGCCTGATTCTGCATGTAGTGAGGGGGGCCAGTGAGTCCAGTGAGGCTAGAAGTGAAGCATTGTACATAGAAGTGGCTAGGTCGGTGCAGGATAGGGGTGAGATTTTGTCGTAGAGGTTGCCGATAGAGTAGGGAAGGGTTGAGATGATGTAGGTTTCTGCGGGTAACTTTTATACGGTTGGAGGGAGAGGAAGTGGAGGAGAGGGAGAGAGTGAAACTAATAAGGTGGTGATCAGAGAGAGAGGGGGAATGGATAGTTAGAGGAGGTTGCATGGAGTGCAAAGGTGAGAGAAAACGAGGTCAAGGGTATTGCCTTCAGAGTGAGTATCAGCATGTATCCACTCCTTCAGGTCAAAGGAGGAGATTAGGCTGAGAAGTTTGGAAGTGGCAGGAGTATTAGTATTAATAGTAGTACCCTTTTATCAATATACTGATCAGCTAGCAGATTCTGAGTTTACGTAAACTTGTCAGTGCCATAATGGTACTCAGACTGCAGTACTACAAAGCAGACCTGAAAAGATACTCGCACATGGTGTCATTTTATGTTGGGTAGCCAAATCCCAGGCACTCCAATAATATGCCAATTTTAACACTCTGTTATTGGGAACATGCCCTGTGACACTGTACTGCTAGGGTGACAGTATATAAAAAAAATTAAACCACTTGTCTCCCAAGCCTATTCTGACACTTCTCATATACACGTAAAAAAAAATTTTACTAGCGAATTAATTAGAACCCCCAAACATTATATATTTTCTGAAAGCAATTTTTATGTCACATAATATTTGTGCAGTGGTTTTGCAAAACTGTATTTTTACCAAAAAATCTGTTAATTATTAGTGCACACAAACATAATATAATACCTTCATGTTTGCTAAATTATAAAAGATGATGTTATTCCAAGTAAATAGATACCCAACATGTTACGCTTTAAAACTACATGAACCCGGGGAATGGCGACAAGCTACAACACTTAATCTCCATTGGTGGTGCTTTAAAAGCCTTTAGATGTTACCAGTTTAGAGCTAGAAAAACAAAAAAAAAAATCACAGCGCTATCATAAAACCCCTTCAAAAAGCAGCAGTTCAACTGTGAGATATTCACAACATACAAAAAACAACAAGGAAAAAACTGCACTATAATATAGATGAAAAAATGCATAAAAATCAATCAATGCAAAAATAAATACAAAATAGCATCAAATCCTAAATGTACAAAATGATAGTAAAGTCCATAACCTCAGAAATCCAAAAAGTCTATAATGGAGATGGAAAGAGTCCCACAAAAACTTTTCATAAGAGCCAGTGTGGAAAGGTGAGAAATTGAAAACACCCCTCACAGTGATCCTCCACCACCTAAAATTGTTGTTTGGGTATCATCCATCACGCTGTCTAGAGGATTGCTCCAGTGCTAGCCGCACACCCTGATTTGGCTTTATATACGTGCCTGTTGTGTTTGCAATCTGGTAAGCGCATATTTTAGGTGGTGGAGGATCACTGTGAGGGGTGTTTTCAATTTCTCACCTTTCCACACTGGCTCTTATGAAACGTTATAGTGGGACTCTTTCCATCTCCATTATAGACTTTTTAGATTTCTGAGGTTATAGACTTTACTATCATTTTGTACATTTAGGATTTGATGTAATTTGATGCAGTTTAGAGCTACACAGGAGGTCTGGTGCTAAAATTATTATTCTCGCTTCGACGTTTGCAATGATATGTCTGTGTTGTGCGATCACCGTTTACATATGTTCACAAGACAGATGTACGCATTCACATTTGTGTGTGAGCAGAGAGTGCTTTATTTTTTTTTTCACTGTTTATTTTTATTAACTTTATGCTACTATATAGAACAGCATCCCTTGTGATAGCAATAAGTATCACAGGTTCTCTTTATGGAGCGATCTGGTGTCTATTAGAACCCAGCTCTCTCTCCTCTGCCCTCAAAAGCATCTGATCAAACCAAGATCAAACAGCACTGTCATTCAAACATGACAGTGCTGAAAGCTGAAAAATGGTCCAGACTGGAAGGGGGTGAGAGTGTCTGGACTTGAAATGGTAAAAGCCAAAGAAAAGTCACACCAAATATTCATTTGATTTAGATTTTCCTTCTGTTCCATCTCTCTGCATTTTGTAAATTGAGAATGCTAAACAAATGATATAACTTGAAAGCATTCTTAAATTTACAGCATTTCTTCACACCTGCCTAAAGCTTTTGCACAGTACTGTATATGACCCTTTGCAAACCATGTTGAATTCTGAAAAAGTATGGCCAATTTAAAAGAACCTCTTTTACTTTTCTCTATTTGCAGTTCAGAAAAATCCTGAATGCATCCAATAGGAGTAAACTTCATGCTATTACATAAGTGTGCATAAAGCAATTGTATTCCATGCAAAGCGTATACTGTAATGGTGTATTCCTAATGAATACAAATTCCATAAAAACATTTTGGTATGAATGAGTACTTATTACTATGATGGGTTATAGTAATCTAGTCTTCCTATATGGAAGCTTAGCTACAGAAATTTGCCAGGCATCACATCCTAGTGAAATTACTTATTGGCAAGGATCTGCAATCTTTAATGAAAACAGCAAATATATCCGCTCTGGAATAAGGAGGATACCAAAAAAAAAGTAGTAAGAACAACGCATCTGAATTCATGCATAGCAAAGTTGTACTCTGGAGAAAAGAAGATGTGATTTAGAGAGTATCTTGAGCTTGCCAAAAATGTTTTCACTTACTCAGACCAATACATGTTATACCATATCTTGGCATGATTCTATTCATAATCCAACGTCTATTTAAAAAAAAAAAAGGGGGGGGGGGTGGACTGCTATAGATTTTCTCTAAACAGGTGCCCTGGAAAAGGTCCTGTTAACTCAATTGGCAGCAAGTTCTAAAATCTGTCCTATTTATAAACTACAGCAATTCAGCAAAGAAGTTGTAAATCATCAGGCTTCAGTACACATTCCTGCAATGTCCACACACCTCTCCCTTATAAAACAACATCCTGAAGTATAAAGCATGACCAAGCATAACTAAAATCTTAACAACCCACAGATTTGTTCTAAGTCAGAGACTCAAAACACTTTTCAGAAGCACAGCCATAGAAGAAGTATTTCCAGACAGATAAGCGAGTGATTGGCAGTCGCCATACTTCGAGAAGTACAGCCAAAGCTCGTTTAGCTGTACTTCTCCTGTGGATCACAGGAATGCAGTTAGTTTTGCACTCCTGCGACTCATTTTCAGCAGACAGCAGGCTGAAGCCTACTGTTCGCTGAATTCACAGATCCAGTACAGTCTCGGGAAAGGTTGCGACCATATGGTCGGGATCTGCCCACATGCCTGGACCAGCACCTGGCTCAGCCTCTCAGCGAGCAGCTAAGAGCCTGAGCTGGCCGCTCCCTGTGGGGGGGGGGGGGGGGGGGCAGAGAGCTGCTGACTGATCGTCACCAGATCTCTGCTTAGTAAGCTCGAAGAACCGAATGACGGGCGGCATTTGTTTGCTCAGTTCTCAGCCTTAGAGCAGGTGGGGGACTGATTCTGCATACACCTAGGTATGATTCCCCCCCCAAAAAAATAAATAAAAATTCCCATATTTCTCTTTTAACCAAGTCATGGTACTTTTATTCTGTAAGAAACAGCCCAAAGTTTTTCTCCATTCAATAATGGTAAACTGATCTTCTCTGTAATCATATAAAAATTAACATCCAAATGAGATTAGACAGCATTCTGAAAAAGAACATAAACTACAGAATTGTGAAACCTAAAAAGGAAGAAAACATGGGGACATGATTGTTGGTGCTGAATAAAATATCACTGTGATAATAGAAAATCAAAGAGAACAGTAGATACCTATAAGATAATTACACTATGTTATATATTACCAGGGCTAGCCAACAGACTTACAAGATTACAAGCATCAGGCATGAATTTAGATATTAGTTTCCTTACACATTATGCTAAAGTTTTACGACCCCCTCTGTGACTAGTACCCCCCCCCCCCCCCCCCTCCTCCAGTCTATAGCTCTCCCTCTGTCTTATCTCACTAACTCTGCTGCTATCTTTATTACCATTGATTTGTATGTGTTTGGTTTTCTCTTTTTTTTTCTTTTACATTCTGCTTAAACATGTGTGAATCAGTACTGCTTGGACCTTGAAGAAGGGGACATACCCTGAAAGTTTGTCCTGAAAAATTGTATGTTAGTGCAAATAAAAAAAGTATCACGGACAGTACTCAATTTTCTATGTCACAATTGCACCAATACGGCTACAATCAAATCAAGTAAGCATCAGGAATAAAAGTTGTAATGAACCCAAAAACTTTAGAGTGTGGCTATAACCCAATCAGTTTGGCACAACCACCACATACCAGAGTGAGAAACTGGTAGTGCTGCTTCTTCCCTTATGCTTTGCACTTTAGATGTACAATTTTACTTCGTCTTCATGTGAGTGTATTACGTCTATTTTTGTTATATAAAATGTTTTCCACAGCGAGCACTATGCATTTTCCTTTGTCTTTCTGAGCCTATCTGCCTGGTATTTGCCTGATTGATTGAATCCATTAGGGAATGCTTAAGCCTGAACATAAAATTTAAAGGGCATGTGCTTGAGACCTTTGTAGGGAGGGTCTAACCTCAAAAGGTGAGAGAATACTTAAAGGGGATGGTGAAGGTTTCACGGAGGGATTGCACATTGTCACTTTATGCATATGAATATCTGCACTCTCGCTTTTCTTTTTTTGGGACCGATATATCATGAAATATTGAATTTATGAATGTCACTTTTTGGCACCGAATCACTGAAGTGGGTTTTTTTTACGTATTTCGTCATTAGTTTTAATGTAAAATATACCAATGGTTTTGACAGTCTGCAGATTCTATGTTTCTGGAGCACAGAGCTTGTCAACCTGTAAATACAATTGTAGCCCTTAGGCACCGCTTACAAAAATAAAAAAAAATTATAGCTATTTTTTTCTCTCTGGTTTCACCATTTTCATTATTTTTCTTGTGTCACCTTATAGCTTGTTCTACAATCCCTATTTCCCTTTGAGTCCTGTATGTTCTGCTGTCTTATGGTCCAGATTACAAACTCCTATTTATAGGGAACCCTTATTTTTAAACATTTATCTAGTTTGTAATAGCAGATTTACATTTCTAATTATTACCTATTCACAATTTATATCTACATGAGATCTTAAACTATTAAATCTATGACAATGATTGTAACATCATAGAGAGCTAGGTCTGTCCTTGCCCCTTCCGTTGCCAAGGAAACAGCCATGCATTTCCTTCTTTTATACAAATTTCTACATGCTTTTGTGCCTGTCTTGTCTATGCCCTGCACTTACTGCTGCTAGACGACACCGCTGCCACTTCTTTCAGTTCAGCGATAGCAGCACACCTATGGAGTTGGGGCAGCGGGTATACACAAGTACAAAGTAAGGTAAAATATTACATTGAAAATAAATGACTAAGGTTATTGGTATTTGTACTATTTTTTTTTCCTAATTTGGTTTAAAGTAGTTGTAAAAGTTTTTCTTTTTTACATTAATCCATAATCTGAATTAGGGTAAAAAAAAAAAAACAAAAACAAAAAAAAAAACAAAAAAAAAAAAAAAACTTTTAAATTTCAGCTCCTCCTCAGTCCCCCCTTAAATACCATAGCCAGATCTCTATCCAGTGCTGTGCCCCAGCACTGCTCTTCTTCCCTCTCTCACAGGAGGCTTGGCAGCAGTGGGAGCCATTGGCATCAGCTGTTTTCAATCAAATCCTGTAGAGTAGAGAACAGAGGACTGGGGCTGAGCTGCACTATGTGTGACAATAGACACACACAGTGTGGCCCGGAATCGAGCCCTCATGAAGCACGAAGAGAAGGGGTCAAGAGCACTGGCAGGGGTCCCCAGAAGAGGTGGTTGGGGAACACTGTGCAAAACCATTGCACAGAGCAGGTAAGAATGACATGATGGTAGAAGGTTTTTTTTCTTCCCCCATTTTCTAAAATTTCTAAAAACTGTTCTAAAATGTTTAGTTTTCTAAAGTAACAATCACTTTAAAAATGTTAGAAAAAAACAGGCATTAAATAAATAAATGGGTAGATTATCAAAGAGCTTTTCTAAACGCTATCTTTATCTACTCCGACAAAGCAATATAACTGAAAGGTAATTTCAGAAAAACTACAGTTTATACTATAAAAATGGTATACACCGCACTACTAAAATTTTAGTTGGCGAATGTATCTGCTGAATCTGTCACTTCCTTCTTGTCAATTGTAGAGATATGCTGAAATAATAGACATGTCTGCCCAAACAAAACTGATTGCTTGGTAGTCTGAAGACTTGTCTTGTTTTTTTTTTACAAAGAACACTATATAAAAGTGATTGGTTACTATACGTTAACATTTAATTACTGAAGAAAATTGATAGCTGCATTGGATGACTGAGGTTTTTTTAATAGCGCAGTGAATATAATATTTATTTTGCTAACCGTATATATTAAGGTTGGCTGGGTTTCATAAACTATAGCTTTTTGAATACTACAAGCATTTTTCTTGAACAGTCTTTACTATGTATCTGGGAGTACATTACAGGGAATGTGGTATTCTGAAAGTCCACATTATTTTTCTTTATTTTTTTCAGTTAGTGACTAAAAGGCATCACAGAGCATATTTTTGCTTTTTATACCTGAATTTCTCAAACTATGGTCAGGAAACAACTGCAGCATAATGTACACTGACACGGTCTGTCACTGGTATAGTCAAAGGTGAAACTTACTTCATTTGTATTATGCAATTATGAAAAAAACTGGCACCAGCTAAAATCACCAGCAGACATTCTACAGCCTATCAGGGATAATGCTGAATGCTGCTGAGGGTTCTTCATCACTTCTTGACTCATGGCAAATGCCCAAAATTGAACTGCATTGTATGCGATGATATCAGAGTGTCTGTGATGAATAGAGCAGTGAAGAGAAGCAGCTTCAAGTGACCAGTTGTGCAGCTAGGAGGAAGTCTGTATGAGAGAGGAATAAGCCAACTATAGATTTTTTTCCCCCTCCTAGATAAGATGAGTACCCCACTGCAAGAAAATGTTTTTATTTGGGCCAGAGTTCAGCTTGAATTTTTCGTGTTGGCAGTACCATCATTTCACAGTAAATATCTACTGTAATATATAAGTAATAATAGTATAAGTTATAGTAATATAGTATACTATATATACACACACTCATATATATATATATTTTTATATTTATAGTGGTAGTTTCACCACTGAATAATTTGTTATAATCAAAAACAATGTGTAACAATCACTTCATACATTCTACATCTGCACAGCAGTAAATAAGAAAAATGGGCATTAAATTACTTTTTCTGCCATTAGCCACAATATTTCAGTTTATTTTTTTTAATACATAAAAAAGTGGATCTTGATCAAGGAGTGAACTTGAGTGTTTCCAATCTGGAATTTTTTATTCTGACTGCGAAATCAGTAATTTTACCAAAATCATGCCAATCTTACTCAACCACTACAACAAGCAATCACTTAATTCTAAAAAGGTTAGATAACTTGTTTTTATGTTGCTTTCTACACCTTGCCTCTATTTACTTTCCTACTAGTATACTGCACTTTTTTCCATAATGCCTTCTGCTTTCAATATACTGAGTTCAATTAGTGCATGTTCTGAGCTCCAGAAACATACTCTAGCCACATCCAAATCAAAACCATAATACTTATTAATTACATTGGAGATGCAGCATTCAGTTACATATTAGTTTCATCTCCTCACTGTACATCTACAATTAAACTTTTCTGAGCTGAAGAGGAAAAGTGGCAAATTACAGTGCCCACTGCAGCTTGAAATACATGTGCTAAGAGAGAAGTTATTGGATACGACAGAAAATCAATCATACTTTTCCTTTTCCCACTCAAGTGCCATATAGCAGTTTACCACATAAAAGAGATGATGTACTTGAAATGTTACTACTTCCTTACTTTGATCATTACAGTTGTCTTGACTGAATGCTGCAAGAGGAGAAATTGATGCCCTTGAGGAAGCCCCTTGAAAAACTATGCAAACAGGTAGAGTCCTGACAATGACCAATTATTTCAATGAATGATCAAACTATAATAATGTAGAAAAATACCTTTAGACTATTTTCAGACCATCCAGCAGCAATCACTGCAGGAAATTGCTGGCTACGCAGAGTCACGAATAGCTGTGGCCACCGGCGACCTGTCCTTATAATGAACAGGGTGGGTGGTCATACCTAGCCATCCAAAGCTGTAGCACTAATCAGAAGATTCCTGCTGCTACAATTCACACCGGCCTAAATCGCCATTGTGTATGTAGCCTTAATCTGTAAAGGTGTCTATAATATTCCACTTATGTTTGTAGATCCCTCTTGATGTAAGAAATTGCTGTGGTATGCAAGTCCACCTTCTACCATACACATCTATAGTCGATAGTTACACTGGATGAAAAAGACAAGTCCATCTAGTTTAACCAATAGAAAAAAAACAAAAGAACAAACAAAACAGAAAACCTCCACATACACAATCCTATATACAGAATTAACACATACCACTATTTTGAGGATGATGCCAGAAATTGTGGTATCTTGTGCTGCAATCTCCAGGTTTAAAATTAAATCTTTTAGCTAAAGTTTTTCTCCCAGGATTTTTGTACACAAAAATAACAAAAAACATGCACATTAATAGATAGAATTGTGCCTTATTAAAGGTTCCTGAAAAACAGCAGAATCACAGAAAGAGAGAGAGACAACCTAAACAAAGAAAAAGATATTAAATAAGATTTTGGGGTGGGGTGTTAAAGAGCCAATAATGGACATGTATTATTTGGTCACGCCAAAGGTCATTTATAGAAGGGCTAGATCTATCTGTGACATACTCGTGCAAAAACTTAAATATGGAGAATGTTGACTCCCACTTGGTTACAGAAGGGGGATCACCAAATGTGGTAGATGTGACCACTGCAAATTTCATACAAAAAAAGGTCGATAGCCTACAATTAACTACAAGGAAAATCTTGAGGCGTCATGGGAGGAATAAATTGCAACATTAAGGCTGGGTTCACATCGTAGCATGGAGCGGCTCACAGCAGGAGTCGATACAATCCTGTCTCAGAGGTCTACAGACAGATCCTTGGACTTCATGGCTTAGTTTGTGCTCTGACATGCACTGTTAACTGTGAAAACTTGTATATACAGGTGTGTGCCTTTCTAAATCATGTCCAATCAACTGAATTTACCACAGGTATACACCAATCAAGTTGAGATGTTTCTACAAGGATGATCAGTAAAAACAGGATGCACCTGAGCTCAATTTTGAGTGTCAGGGCAAAGGCTGTGAATACTCATGTACACGTGATTTTTTTTTTCTCGTTTTTTACTCTTATTAAATTTGCAAAGATTTCAAACAAACTTCTTTCACATTGTCATTATGGGGTATTGTTTGTAGAATTTTGAAGAAAATTAATTTAATTCATTTTGGAATAAGGCTGTAACATAAAATGTGGAAAAAGTGAAGCACTGTGAATACTTTTCAGATGCACTGTAGGTTGCAATGATGGGCAGTGAAAGGAAGAACTGTCAGGCACAAAATGGCATCACGGATGGGCACTGTTGGGGCTGCACTGATAATCACTGATGATAATCACTGCACTGATAATCAAGGCACTGATGATCAGTGCCCCAATTATCTGTATAGGTCTCCCCTGTGAGGAGATGCCACTGATCGGCTCTCCTTTCTTCGCACTTTGTCAGTGTAAGGCGAGGAGAGCCGATAACTGGCATTTCCTTGTTTACATGTGATCAGCTGTGAGTGAACACAGCTCATCACATTGGTAAAAAGACACGTCATAGGTACAACCCCTACCTTGGCAAAATGCCGGGGACACAGTACACCTACGATAGGCGCAGCGAGACTGGGGCGACTCCCCAAAACATGTCCACCATCATTTGTCTATACGGCGTTAAAGTGAATAACTCTACACCAAGATCACTATATAGACCACTTATGTATTCATACATGTTGATAATATGCCCCTTTAAACGCCTCTTCTCAAGAGAGAATACATTCAGTTCAGCTAATCTTTCCTCATAGCTGAGCTTTTTAGGATCTAACCATATATAATAATGGATCCCATCAGACACGTCACAGCAAAGTATGTTGTATGTGTTACAACTCTTTTGCTGGGCAGTATACTGCATTCATACTGACTGGTTCATTTGAACTGTTGACATTCAGCCCTATCAGGTCACATTGCTACATTTGCATTTACAAAGTATTTATACTGCCCTGTGAAGAAAACCACATTGCTGTGAGATCTGTCTGATGGACTCCATAATTATATATATGGATTAATCTCATGAACTTTGGAACAATGCGGTAGGCTTATTTGTCAGGCCACAATGTGGTACAATTTTTTTGATGGGCAGCATACTGCATAGATGATGGCGCGACGATTTTTACTGTTGAATATCACCTTTGGCATGCAACATTACAGCACTGATATTTTATGACATTGATGAACCATCATTAGTGCCCTCCTAGGTAGTCCCATTATACAATTTCACACTCATATCAAATCCGCTCACTCTTCAATCTCTACAACATAATCACACTGAAGCTAAAAATAAGAACTAAACTAGTTGTAAGTACATTTGAAATAAATAGGTTGATTGTATTGTTTCTGTACAAAAGATACCATGGAACAAAGCAGCAAAATACTAACATAACTAGTCATTTTTATTACAATGCGCAATGAACAAAAGATGGTGGGAGCGAAAAGATATTTAGAAGCATATTAGATTGGAGCAAATGGAAAACATGAGCTCAGAGGAAAGACGGAAAACCTAAAGAGTACAATTGTGAGTTTGTGGATACTGGCTATGAAAGAGCAATAAGATAATCAATGAAACTCAACCGACACAGAAAAAAAACAAGTTAGTGTATACCCAACATAAACAAGTAGCAGCCAGTGTTTTATGCCTTTGTCAAAAAAACTTTCCAGATGGGTGCCCACAAGAGCTGAACAATCAAAGCAACCAAAAAGAAAAAAAGTAACCACAGAAATAAATAACATATGTGAAATGTTCCTGCTTTTCAATGCATGGTTTATAGGTTTTCAGATAGGGTAGTGAAAACATATGCACTCATTTCATAAACCCTTTCCTCGTCACTGGTGAAGAAAAATGTTTTATGTATTACCTTGGGGAGATGCAGACTAGAATAATACAATCACTGAGCAGCAAATTATATCACCTGTGATGTATTTCAGTTATCTTGCAAACCTGGCCTGTTAGTGGGTCCTGAGGACAGGGTTGATGACCACTGCTATAGCCCAGACATATGAAGAATACAGGTGATTGTTTTCACATGTACCACACAGCCAGTACTAGTCAGATATTCCTGGAGCTCCTTTAATGTTGCTGTAGGCCTCTTGGCAGCCTCCCTGACCATTTTTCTTCTCGTCTTTTCATCAATTTTAGAGGGACATTCAGTTCTTGGTAATGTCACTGTTGTGCCATATTTTCTCTACTTGATGATGACCATTTTCATTGTGTTACATGGTATATCTAATGCCTTGGAAATTCTATTTTACCCTTCTCCTGACTGATAGCTTTTAACAATGAGATCCCTCTGATGCTTTGGAAGCTCTCTACAGACCATGGCTTTTGCTGTAGGATGCAACTAAGGAAATGTCAAGAAAGACCTACTAGAACAGCTGAACTTTATTTGGGGCTGAGCAGAGGCACTTTAAATTGTGGCAGGTGTGTACTGACTCCTATTTAACCATAGTTTTACTGCGGTAGAATGGCACGGCTGGGGGAAACAATGTTACCTTACGCCGCTTCGCCTTTTGGCCACTAGGGGCGCTAGTCACGATAGCTCGTGACAGAGCGAGAACCAGGATCTGTGTGTGTAAACACACAGTTCCTGGTTCTTTCAGGGAGTAGACACAGATCGTATGTTCATACTAAGTATGAACACCGATCTCTCTCTCCTCCTAGACAGTCCCATCCCTCCTACAGTTAAACACACCTAGGGAACACCGTTAACCCACTGATCGCCCCCTAGTGTTAACCTCTTCCATGCCAGTGACATTTATACAGTAATCAGTGCAATTTTTATAGCACTGATCGCTGTATAATTGTCAATGATCGCCCAAAAATGTGTCAAAAGTGTCCAATTTGTCCGTCGCAATATCGCAGCCTCGAAAAAAAAAAAAAAAACGCTGATTGCCACCATTACTAGTAAAAAAAAAAAATACTACTACTACAAATGCCACAAATCTATCCTCTATTTTATAGACGCTATAAATTTTGGGCAAACCAATCAATATACGCTTATTGCGATTTTTTTTTACCAAAAATGTAGAAGAATACATATCGGCCTAAACTGAGGAAAAAAATTATTTCTTTTTTAATAAAAAAGTGGGATATTTATTATAGCAAAAAAGTAAAAGATATTGTGTTTTTTTTTTCAAAATTGTTGCTCTTTTGTTTATAGCGCAAAAGATAAAAACCGCAGAGGCAATCAAATACCACCAAAAGAAAGCTCTATTTGTAGGAAAAAAAGGATGTCAATTTTGTTTGGGTACAGCTTCACACGACCGCGCAATTGTCAGTTAAAGCGATGCAGTGATGATTCGCAAAAAATGACCTGGTCATTGAGCAGCTACAGTAAATCTTCCGGGGCTTAAGTGGCCGTTTGTGGACTGCCCCACACAGATATACTGTGGAAGGGCGGCCCTCCTGTGCAAAATTGTGCACAGGGTCTGGGGCACGCCGCCGGCGAACAGCTCCTGCTGTGATTGAACACAGCAGGAGCCAATCAGTGGGTCCCGGCGATCGTTCTGAGGAGAGGCAGAACGACGGTCTGTCTATGTAAACAAGGCAGACTGCCGCTCTGTCAGAGGAAATTGAGATCTTGTGTTTCTGCTAAGCTGATACACAAATCTGTTTTTCTCTAGTCAAAGCAGATCCCCCATAGTTCGAAAGCACTCATAGGGAACACATTTAACCCTTTGATAGCCCCTGGTAATGGTTTCCCTGCCAGTGCATTTATTATTTTTATTTTATTTATTTTTTTAACACTGATCACTGTATTGGTGTCACTGGTCCACAAAAAGTGTCACTTAGTGGCAGATGTGTCCGCCGCAATGTTGCAGTTCCGCAAAAAAAAAAAAAAAAAAACGCTGATCGCCGCCATTACTAGTAAAAAAAATAAATTAAAATTCCATAAATATATCCCACCGTTTGTAGGTGCTATAACTGTTGCGAAACTAATCAATATACACTTATTAGGATTTTTTTTTACCAAAAAAATATGTAGCAGAATACATCGATGAAGAAATTCGATTAGATATGTTTTATAGCAGTAAGAAACATTGTTTTTTTTTCAAAATGGTCAGTCTTTTCTTGTTGATAGCGCAAAAAATAAAAACCGCAGAGGTGATCAAATACTACCAAAAGAAAGCTCTATTTGTGGGGAAAAAAAGGACATCAATTTTATTTGGGTAGAGCGTCGCATGACCGTGCAATTGTCAGTTAAAATCAACCCAGTGCCATATCGCAAAAAATGGGCTGGTCGTGAAGTAAGGAGGATTATTACAGTTCTGTGCATGTAGCCTTAAGTTGATCAATCTAAGAAAGTTTGTAAATGAACTCTGCAACATTCAGTCTGTGGAGTTGAAATATTTCAGCCATTTCCATTAAAAAATCTTTTTGTATGTCTGTATTTTATCATAAACTACACAGATTGAAATACTGTACATAAATGTAGTTTAATGGGGTTGTAAAGGCAGTTTTTTCTATCTTAATGCATCCTATGCATTAAGATAAAAAGCCTTTTGTGTGCAGCAGCCACCCCTCAGCCTCCTGAATACTTACCTGAGGTCCCTCTAACTCCAACGATGTTGTGGGAATGTCTCGGCCGTCCAGAACCTCCCTCCTTTTTGGCTGGGACAGCAGCACGGCGCCATTGGCTCCCGATGCTTTCAAAGTCAGTCAGCCAATGAGAATAGAAAGGAGGCAGGGCCGGGTCGCAGCTCCGTGTCTGAATGGACACAGGTAGCTGTGACTTGGCTAGGGTGCCCCCATAGTAAGCTGCTTGCTGTGGGGGCACCCAACAGTAGGGAGAGGCCAGGAGAGCCGAAGATAGACCCGAGAAGAGGAGGATCCGGGCTCCTCTATGCCCCAACTGCACAGAGGAGGCAAGAATAACATGTTTGTTATTTTTAATTTAAAAAAAAAAACGAGACTTTACAATGACTTTAAATAGGAAGGTTTTGTCACTTGGTTGAGCCAATCTTTTGATTTTACACTGCATAGTCACGGTTTTATCCTGATTCTGCCTTGCAGCTCCCCACCTACCCACTAGGTAATTAATTAGCACTATCACACAACTTATTAATTGCTTAAAGCAGCATTAAACCCAAAAACATAAAAGTCATATTGCAGCTTACCAGTAGCCTATTTTTTTATTTTTAAACTTATGTATTTGTTTCAGAAAAAAAACAAAAAAACAAAGGAAAAGGGGAAGCCATTTTCCGTGATAGCACGATCAGTTATGATAATAACACAACAATAATCTCCTAACCAAAAAATTATAACCAATTTGTTCATAACAAATTTATCTTATTAATCAACCCAATTTCCTCACCCCGGTCATGTACTTAGAAAAACCTGACCCCAGATTCAGGGTCCCTCAGGCCCATAGGTATATATGGAGATTTCTATAAATTAAATATTAACCATCTCCCCCCCCTCCCGGGGGGAGAAAGAAACCCATACCACGTATTGATAGTTTTGCTTCACTCCTCTCCTCTAACAACCAAAGTCACACGCCATACTTCATCCCGAACTCCAGCCAATTGGAGGATATAATTCCTTAATGCCTTCAACCAACCGGGTTCTCATCAATGAGACTCCTTCAGTCCTCTGAGTTGATAAAGGAATTCCAGAGAGACCATGTTTCCTTATATTTCTCTTGTTTCTGCCTTTCTGTTCAAACCAGGTTTTCCAATCGATTCAACTCTTGCACCTTCCTGAGCCACATACCCACTGAGGGTGGTTGTGTCTTTTTCCATCTAAGAGGGATAAAGGATCTTGTTGCATTCAGAAGGTGGCACGAAATAGAATTTTTGTATGTCTCGACTGCCATCAGTCAAGGCACCTGGCGGATCCAGACTTCTTAAGTCGGGATGACACGCTGCCTGGACTTCAGGCTGCTCTCCCCTGAAAAAGAAGTCACAGGAGTGCAAAATGAGATGCACTCCTGTGACCCATAGGGAAAGCACAGCTAAACAAGCTCAGGTTGGACTTCTCTAAGTTATGCAACAGAAAAAAAGGTTGGGTCCTCGGGGACCTCATAATCACAAAATTTTTGAATGATCCTTTGGACTTCCCTCCAATAGCCCCTTATTCTGTGGCATGGCCAAAAAATATGTAATAGCATCCTACATTCCTCCTGACATCGCCAACATCAGAGGTACCTGGGAAATATCTATGAAGGATCGGGGTTCGATATCATTGAGATAAAATTTTAAAGAACGTTTCCTGTATTTTTGTACGGACCGAGGATTCAAAAATAATTTACTATATTGTTAAGCTGTTCTTCAGAAAAAGTTCTGTCCAAGTCCAGCTCCTATTTTTGAAAAAACAGGAGCTGGAAAACATCCTGAGGAACAGCCAACAAGGCATACATCTTTGAGATTACATGAGAGAGTGGTCCTCTCTCAATACAGTATTCTTCGAATGGAAGTAGATTACGCTTAAAACTATCCATAATATTTAAAGTGTATAAGAAATGTCTTAGTTGGACTGCCCGCCATAAATACAGCTGGAAGATACCATAAAATGAGATGCCTGGTGTACCCCCTGTTCCATCAGAGCTTCAAAGGTTCCCTGCCTTAAACCTAGGGCAAATTGTGGATTCCCTAAAATGGGGAATAATGGGGATTCTATTGATGAAAGTTTGCCCTTGGAAAAAAGCCTGAAACATTGACACAACGTGGGTCCAATCAGTGGATGTTTCTTGATATAGGGTGAAAGCTCCCCATAAGACCAAAGTGCTCTATGTAACAAAACATTGCTCTGTACCTGGCTCCAGGCTTGGCCATATTTTTAAGTCTCTCTGTCGGCACCAATCGATCAAACATCCTAAGTGGGCTGCCTGATAATACTTATACATGTCTGGTACAGCCAGTCTACCATACTGTTTGGGGAGGGTCAACAGGTATCTGTTAATCCTCAGTTGTTTATGTGCCCAAATAAACTTAATAGTGCATGGATCCGCTTAACCACTTCAATACAGGGCACTTTCACCCCCTTCCTGCCCAGGACAATTTTCAGCTTTCAGTGCTGTCGCACTTTGAATGGCAATTGCGAGGTCATGCAACACTGCACCCAAACTAAATTTTTATCATTTTCTTCCCACAAATAGAGCTTTCCTTTGGTGGTATTTGATCACCTCTGGGGTTTTAATTTTTTGCAAAACTAAAAAAGGCTGAAATAAAAAAAAAAAAAAAAGTTTTTCTTCCTTTCGATTATATAATTGTTTTCTCCTTCACTGATGGGCACGATGAGGCGGCACTGATATGTAGAATTGATGGGCACCGATAGGCGGCACTGATATGCAGCACTCATGGGCACAAAAGGGCAGCACTGATGGGCATTGACAATGAGGTACTGACAGGTGTTACTGCTGGGCACTGATTGGCACTGTGATGGGAACCTACATCTGTTTCTGATGGGGCACTGACTGGCAGCTGATGGGCACCTTTTCGGCAGCTGTGATGGCACATCTGATGGGGCTGTGCTGATTATCAGCATAGACCCCCCCCGACACGGAGAGCCGCCAATCGGCTTTCCCTGTCAGCGCGAACCGAGGAGTGCCGTTTACCGGCACATCCTGGTTCACACAATGATCAGCTGTAATTGGTCACAGCTGATCACGTGGTAAGGAGCCTCAGTCAGAGGCTCCATATCATGATCGAAGATGCAGTGTGTCAGACTGACACACAGCAACACCGATCGCCAGGCGCCCCTGCGGGCGCATGCCGGCAGGTTATCCTGCTGGACATCATGGACGCCCAGTCAGGATAGCAGAACCACCGCCCGGCCGTCATTCTGCAATAGGCCTGGCAGGACGTGGTTATAGTACTGTATAGGTATATTAATGGTTAGGGCCTGGAACAGGTACAAAAATTTTTGTAGAATATTCACCTCCCAAACCAGGAATGGAACCCTTGGTGCCATTTCTCCAGAAGTGTGCGCACCTTACATAAAAGTGATGGGAAGTTACATTCAAATGTGCGTGAAAGGTCTACTGGAATCATAGTCCCTAAATACTTCAGAGCTTGATCCGTCCATTTAAATATACACAGTAGCTAGATTTTAATGACTATCAAAAGTGTTGGGGACAGCTATTCCCATGGCCGCCGACTTGGAAAAGTTAATTTTAAAGTATGAGAAGGATCCATGTCTCTATTTCCTGAAAAGGGAGGTTAGGGAGGGATATTCATCGGGTTTGTTAGAGAAAAAAAAGCATATGATCTGCATAGGCCGAGATCTTAAATTTGAATTCTGTCTACCTTCACTCCCTGAATATCTGGATTTGCCAGAATCTTACAAAGTAAAGGTTCCAAACAGAGTGCAAAAATAGGTGACAAAGGACACCCCTGCCTGGTCCCATTGGTAACTATAAAAGGGGGAAATGCCATTTACCTTTACCTGTGCAGATGGGGAGGTATATACTCAAAATCCATTGTAGCATATTATCTCCCAGCCCCACATATCGTAATACAGAGAATATGAACTTCCAATTCACTCTATCAAAAGCTTTCTCTGCATCTGTTCCTAGAAATACGCATGGGGTCTTGGATATATTAGCCAGATGAATTAAATTCAGGGCCTTTATAGTGTTATCCCGTGCCTCCATCTCCAGGACAAACCCAACCTGAAGTGGATCAAGGAGGGCAATTGTTGTTGCATGCGTGTCGCAATAATCTTGGTAAAAAGTTTCAGATCTGTATTTAAAAAGAGAGATTGGCCTGTAACTCCCACATTGCATGGGGTCCTTCCTTTTTTGGGTATTACTGTAATATAGGCTTTCAAAGTTTCTGTGTGAAAAGAAGTTGCATCACCTAATCCATTAAACATTTTTACGAGGTAATGCCCCAGAGTAGGCATTGTTTATAATAATACACGGTGAAGCCATCTGGGCCAGTACCTTTTTATCTTTTGGGATAAAAAAGTACATAAATTAAAACTGACCATTGTAAGCACCCTTGTCGGTGGTAAATGGTTTGTCTCCACTCTCTAAACGCTACTTTGTCTGGACAGCTTGGTCTATTAAAAAAAATTGAAAAACAAAAAAAAGACTCCCTGGCTAGATCAGCGAAAATAAAGGAGAAATGCCTACAAAAGAAAACGAATGTAGTAATCACATGAAAAAATTGATAAGCTGCAATTTAACACATTTTCGTTTTGAGTTTTTTTGTTCTGTTTTTTAAAAGTGATTGTAAGGGTTTGTTTTTTTTTTTAAATAACAAACATTTCATACTTACCTCCACTGTGTAGCTCGTTTTGCACAGAATGGCCCCGAACCTCCTATTCTGGGGTCCCCCGGCGGCTCTCACGGTTCCTCCCCGCATCAGATAACCCACCTAGGAGAAGCACTCTACCGAGGGGGTCACCTTGCGGGCGCGCTATCGAGTCCATTCTGCGTCCATAGCTGCCGAATGTATGACTCAGCCCCACCCCCCGACACACGCGTCATTGGATTTGATTTACAGCAGTGGAAGCCAATGGCTGCACTGCTATCAATCTATCCAATCAGGACACGAGACACTGGCCGAAGCTGATGTGCTCATTCCTGTCGCGCAAGTCTTGGGGCACAGGTAAGTATAAGGGGGGCTGGGGGGCGCTGGTGCATTAAAAAATGTTTTTCACCTTAATGCATAGAATGCATTAGGGTTTACAACCCCTTTAATGCTTTATTTAAAGAATCATTTGGAAATCTACATACATATATAAGAAACATTCTGTATGTGTGAGATATATAATATAGAATTCCCATAGATAGGTAAACATCAAAGTAATAGTAACAGAAAGCAAACATGTCTGCAGATAAAGAAAAACATTGTATGTTGCAACATGTCTATGTTGCAAACATGGGAGATCTAGTCTCATAATGGAAACCTCAGTGATCCATTTTTAGTTATCATAGAGAGAAAGGTACTCATTTTGGGGTTTAATGTCACTTTAAGGGCGGGCGATAGATTAAAGGGGTTGTATAGGTTCGGGGTTTTTTTTTTTTAAAACAAATAACAAACATGTCATACTTACCTCCACTGTGCAGTTAGTTTTGCACAGAGTGGCCCCGATCTTCGTCTTCTGGGGTCCCTCGGCCGCTGTCTCGGCTCCTTCCTGCAAGAACTAACCTCCCTCTGGGAAGAGCTCTCCCAAGGGGGTAAGCTTGCGGGCGCGCTGCCGTGTGATACAGTCAGTGGCCATAGCCACAGAGTATCACTCGGCCCCGCCCCCTGGCGCACGCATCATTGATTTGATTGACAACAGCGGGAGCCAATAGCTGCGCTGCTATCAATCATCCAATGAAGAGCCCACAGGAACTGGGGGAAAGCAACGTGGGATCTCGCCCACGGAAATTCGGGGCTCAGGTAAGTAAAACGGGGGCTCGGGGGGGCCAGAGTGCAAGGTGTTTTTTTCACCTTAATGCATAGGATGCATTAAGGTGAAAAAACACAAAAGCCTTACAACCCCTTTAAATTGTTAAGCTGAACTAGGAAACAGCGAAGACATATTCCTGGCTATACAGTCTGGCAGAGGTATGTGAATCAAGAGACTGGCTAAATAAATTCTTTGGCAGGTAACAGTTCACATAGAAGTATTTTGAATGTGCGTTTTGCCTAGAGTTCTTCCACTGTGTGTGAAACATACAGAACATGGGGATATATTTTCCAGTTGGAACCGCTATCAGAGAATACTTATTTAATACATGATGATAAATCCTTTCAATTCATTTCCAAATACCCATTTAATCCAATGTTCCCATGATGTTGTATTGCTTACCTTGCAGACTGTTTCAATATCCCATGGCAGAATAGTTCTTAAGTCAATCACTTCGCAGGACAGGCCAAGTTTTTCTTGGGCCATAGATGCAACTTCACGAAGAACATGAACCTAGAAGATAGATATGTAACTTGTCAGCAAAAACAAGCAATTGTCGAATAATAAATGGTCCCCTAATGCCAAAATTTCTTCAATGTAGAAGTAAATGCATTCCAAGAGAGCGGAAGGTAAGCAACTGCCAACTTTTTCCTCTTGTCAGCATTGAACAACATTGACTTGCCCATGTGTGTAAACAAAAGACAAACTTAAATCCAAAAGCTAAAAGTAGTGTTAAATTCAAAATAAAGAACACCACCTTATCCAAAGAAAATATTAAAGCTTCTCAAATATACTAGACAAAATTCCGGCATTCGGAAAGAGTTTTTGACAGTACAAGATAGGAGTTTTCACAGACTAGGCACTGTAGCCGGGTCCTCATTTCTGAACAGATTAGGACAGTCGGGAAAGTGTCTACCAAACCAGATCACATGTCCTTTTAAACACAGCTTCTCCCATGATTATTTGTTGCTACAATCTCAGAATGACGAATGGGGAGGAGAGGGGAGGAGAGGAGAGAGAGGAGAGAGAGGAGAGAGAGGAGAGAGAGGAGAGAGAGGAGAGAGAGGGGAGAGGAGAGGAGAGGAGGGGAGGGGAGGGGAGGGGAGGGGAGGGGAGGGGAGAGGAGAGGAGGGGAGGGGAGAGAGGAGGGGAGGGGAGAGAGGAGGGGAGAGAGGAGGGGAGAGAGGAGGGGAGAGAGGCAGGTCACATGAGCGCCACTCTGAAATCAGGTCTAGAACGGCAGTTTTTTTTATAAAAAAAACAGACATTGGGACACACAGCATTATTAACCACTGAGGATTATATGAAAATCTAAAAGCAATTTCACCAGCAGGAGGGGAGGGGTGGGCAGTGTCACTAGCAGACAGGCAGAGGAGGAAGAGAGAGCAGATGACGGAGACACGTAAACTGACCACAGTGTCAGGGTAAGCAGCCATGCTAAATCATGGTCAGTTTACAGGGGGAGGGCAGAACCACGCAGGATCAGCCAGGTATTTCAGGTGATACAGGGGCCAAATTATACAGCACAAACACGGTGCTGTTATGCATGCTTTAAAGAGGAACAGGATCCTTTTTTTTTAGGGTAACAAACGCTTTAAGTTTCAAAAGAGGGATGCTATCCTCTGCCTGTACAATTCCATGATACAATTTTAAGTCCACTGTACCCTCAAAAGCGGTCTTTTTGCCTAATATTAACAAAACTTTTTTTGCAGCAGTTTAGTGGGGATAGCAAGGTATTCAAACCGTGAAATGTGGCAATGTTGTTCTATGTACAACATGTGGTGTGTCCAAAAGCACAAACGTACAGAGCTTTTGGCCAGTTCCAAATATTTCTACAGGGTTTTTATTTATTGGCCAGTTCCAAATATTTCTACAGGTTTTTATTTTTATTTTTGCTTTTTTCACCTCTTTCAGAATTGCTAATTTTGTGCTTGCTGTGATCTTTCCAAGATGTTCAGTCCTATGGAGGGCAAAAAATTGTTCTGTTTATCCTCCATTGGTAGACAATTTGTATTTTCAACTGATGAACACAAAAAAACCTATAGAAATGCTTGTGCAAAGGGTTGGTCTAGCCAAATGTTTTATTTTTTGGGATTGAATGCGGAAGGAGTGGGAACCCCTGTCATGTGTTAAAGTGTTACTAAACCCACAACAGTAAAATCAGTGTGTATATGCAGCATAACATGCTTGTTATACTCACTGTGGGATTTAAGGAGTTAATCCTCTGCATTGTGTAAAAAGGCTGTTTTATCCAGTATGCACAGATCCTTCCCACCCTGCACTGTATCTGGGTAAAGCAAGCTAACACAGGCACGGTAGCTGACCTGCACATGCTCAGTTGTGTCTTATGCTGGAGAGATTACTTGTTATCAGACCTAGCCAGGTCACAAGACATTGGCATCACACATGTGGGAGTGTATACAGGCTGATGTGGAAATCTCCTCCTACCTGAATTCTCAGCACTGGAGAAACTGTGCAGTTTATCACTGACCGTGGTATACAGATCAGCTAAAAAAAAAAGGTATACAGTGGCAATACTTTAATGTAAAAAGAAGATTTAAAAGCTGTGGGCACTGTGTGGGGGGGGGGGGGGGGGGCAGATTAACTATTTTCATATTACTGGGTTTAGTAACACCAACTGCTAACCAGGACTGTGTTATATCTATTTTCACTCATTTTCGTTCAAAGGGATAACGGATTTTACCATACAGGCAGTTAACAAGAATCGCAAAAAAGGGGCAAACACAGCCCAAAAAAACAAAAACAAAAACACAGGTTCAAGACCTCCCTGCTGTACAAAAACATGTTTAATTTTTTCAGTGTTGCTGTTGAAGATTTCTCATTCGTTCATTGACAGACACAGCCTTCTTTATTCAGAACCATAGGGTTATATTGCCCCCTACAGGAGTAGGACACTAGGCAGACTTGGCTACGCCCATGGGCAGTCCTAGGTGATATACACCCCACCCCCACCCCGCTATAGGCCTTCAGTTATGTAACAAGCAGTATCCGAAGTATTAAAACTCCATAGGAGGGGCAGGTGCTGTGTCTGTCAATGAACTCTCAGAAACGGATTTTACGCCAAGTCAAAAAATCTATTTTCTCATTCGTTCATTGACAGACATAGCCTTCTTTATTCAGAACCATAGGGATGTCCCAAAGCAGTGCCAAACATGAGGAGTGGGGCAGCAAAAAAAAAAAAAAAAAAAAACAAAAACAACAGGCCAACCAGACAACCTGGAGCTCAGCGAAAATAACTGGAGCCCAAACTGAACAGTAAGAAAAACCCTTTCATAAAAAGGGAAAAAAACCCTCTAGACCGCAGCCTGCTGAACCTTGCGGCCAAAAGAAGTATCCACAGATGCCAGCACATCCACCTTGTAAAATTTTGTGAAAGTGTGCACTGACAACCAAGTGGCCGCCTTGCAAACTTGCGTTACTGATGCCTGATAACGAAAAGCCCAGGAGGCACTCAGCGCCAGAGTCAAATGTGTCTTCACCGGGAAGGGAGGAACCTGACCCTTGAAAGAATAGGCCTGAGTCACCGTCTGCCTGATCCATCTAGAAATGATCGCTGAGGAAGCAGATAGCCCCTTCTTTGGTCCGTCTGTGATCACGAACAGGGAGTCTGACCTTCGAAAAAACCCAGGTGGCCGCCAAATACACCCTGACAGCTCGTACCAGATCTAAGTTGTGCAAAGAAAATTGCCTCGGATGTTGCAGCCTGGGACACAGAAGGCAACACGATGTCTTCATTTAAATGAAAATCAGAGACAACCTTTGGAAGGAAAGGAGGACAAGGACAAAGCACCACCTTGTACCTATGAATCACCAAGTAGGGCATAGCACCCCCAACTCTGACACCCTGCGAGCAGAAGTAATAGCCACCAAGAAGGCCACCTTCTGCTATAGCGTAAGCAGGGGTATTTCTCGAATATTTTCAAAACTGACTATTCTGTAGAACCGAAAGTACAAGATTCAAGTCCCACGGTGGCAAGGGAGATCGCACCAGTGGAACCACATGTCGCACTCCCTGAATGAAGGTAAGCACCAGAGAATGCAGAGCCAGGGAGCGTTGAAAGAAAACCGTCAAGGCCGGCACCTGGCCCTTGACAGTACTCAAGGCCAAATTCTTTTTAACGCCCCTCTGAAGAAAGGTCAAAATCCGAGTCACCGAAAAGGAACGTGGGTGAAACCCACTGATTCACACCTTGAAATGTAAGCTTTCCATGTCCAATAATATACCTACCTGGAAGTAGACTTCGTAGCTTTGAGCAGCTTTGGAATCACCAACGCAGATAAGCCCCTGTCCTTCAACACCTGGCTTTCAATAGCCAGGCCGTTAAATCCAGTGATGGTAAAGCAGGGTGGAAGATCGGCCCTTGGGATAGCAGATCCTCCCTGAGAGGAAGCCGCCAGGGGGAGTCTGCGACCAGACACACCAGGTCGCATGAGGCCAGTCAGGGGCCACTAGAATGACCGGAATTTGTTCGGCCTCGATCCTGTGCAACAGCCACAGCAGAAGCTTGAGGGGAGGAGAGGCGTAGATCAGACTATACTGGCTCCACGGAGCAACCAGAGTGTCTGAGGCATCCGCCAGAGGGTCCCAAGACTCGGCTACAAACCTCTGCACCTTCCTGTTGATTTGGGATGCCATCAGATCTACTTCTGGAAATCCCCCGGTAGACAGATCTGTTGCAATACCTCCTGATGGAGGGACCACTGCCCTTGGTCCAATACTTGACAACTTAGGTAATCTGTCTGCCAATTGTCTACCCCCAGAATGTGAACGGCGGAGATGGCCGGTACGAACCGCTCTGCCCACCGTAGGATGCCGACTACTTCCAGGCCGGCTAACACACTCCTTGTTCCTCCCTGGTGGTTGACATAGGCCACCGCTGTGGCATTGTCCGACTGGATCTGTATCCGACCAATGATCCAGAGTCTAATCGTCCAGAGTTCCAAGATGTTGATAAGTAGCCTGGATTCCTCCAGCGTCCAGTGACCCTGAGCCGAGCTCAGGCCTAGGACCCCTCCCCACCCAGACAGACCAGCATCGATGGTGACCACCATCCAGTACAGCGGGAGAAAGGATTTCCCCTGCCGAAGAACTGGTGAACGAAGCCACCAGATCAGGGAGCCTTTGGTTCCTTGACTCAGCCGAATCTGACTGTCTAGAGACTCTAAACATTTGTCCCATTTTAACTAGATCTCCCTTTGCAGGGGTCGTGTATGGAACTGAGCGAACGTGACCACCTCGCACGTAGACACCATCAGGCCCAGTACCCTCATGCAAGTCCGCAGGGAGACCCATCTGTGGACAGAAGCATGCGGGCTGCCATCTGTAATTTCTGGAGTTTGTCCAGCGGAAGGACCACTCTGGCCTGAGCGGAGTCCAGAATCAGACCCAGATAAACCAATAAATAGGTTTGAATAAAAGCCCTGGAAACGTTCCGTCACCAGAAACGGGACAATCACCCCTTGGAGAAACAGGCCTTGTACCGCACCCCAGAGGTTTAACAAGCGGTCCGGAGACCGATGCAGGTTGGACGGAAAAAATCTGCTCGGAGGACAAATCTGGAACTCGATCTTGTAACCAGACAGAATCACTTCGTGGACCCACATGTCGTTTATCAAAGAGGTCCACAGGCCTCGAAACCAGCGAAGACGTCCCCCCACCCAGACTGCGGGTGAGGGTGCCTGTTCATGCCAAAAGGAGCCTTATCTGGAAGTATGGAGAAGCCGTCGGTTTGCCCGACGGGGGGGGGGGGGGGGGGGTTGAAAAACTTCGAGCCTTTGTCATTGGGCCCTGAGGGACGAAAACACTGTGTGCCAAGAAGGAAGGGCCACGCTTGCGACTTTTCTCCTTCCCCTTCTTTGACTGTGGAAGAAAAGTACTCTTCCCCCCGTGACACTCTTAATGAAATCATCAGGAGTGGCCCCAAACGATCGCCTTGAAAAGCCAGATCAGCTAGGGCCTTTTTAGAGGCCTGGTTCGCAGTCCAATACTTCAGTCACAATACCCGTCGAAGCACTATTGCTGAAACCGATAGCTTAAAAAAACAAGGGCGCTGCGTCCAGAGAGGCACTGCAGACAAACTGCATCCCCTGGACCAGTTGGTCCACTAATTCTGTGAAGGCAGGAGGAAACTGGTCACCTTCCAGGTCACGGTGCAACAGCTTCGCCCATTCCGTCAGCGCTTGCGACACCAGAGCAATAGCCAAAACGGCCGAAGCGCCGAACCCACAATAGAGAATATGTGCTGCTCAGAGACTCTGCCTTCCTGTCAGCTGTGTCTTTAAAGGCCAGAGAGTCCTCAACCGGAATCATAGTGGTTTTGTTCAACTAAGAAACCCGGGTGATCCACCACCACCATTTTTTGAGCAGACTCTCCTCAAAAGGGATAACGCACAGCGAAACACTTTGGGACGTTTTGAACGCTCCCATTCTTTATAGACAAACTTGTCAAAAAAGGAGGAATAAGGGAACACCTTTGCTGCGCAAGGCGGCTTGTGAGCGCCAAAGGGGACCGGCACCTCCACCACAGCTGCATCCTCCATTTTTAAAGTTTCCCGCACAGAAGCAATCAGTGCATCCACCAGCGCTTTATCTATATTAATATAAATGAAATCGTCAAATAAATACATAAATAAAATACTAACCTGAGTACCCCAGGCGAGAAGAGTGACATCGCTTCCTTCTTGTATTACCTCAGCTTGAGACAAAGGTAAGTAGAATGGTTCCACGGGCACTTGTTCAACTAGAATATAATGTAATTTTTTTCTGATTAGTACATACTAACAGAAAATACCCAGCATTTCTTACAGAACCAGATGAAGAAAGAAAAAAATACAATATCTACATTGTGAAAAACCTTTTAACCTTGGAAAGGTTAATATAAAATGGTTGCCTTCCCCCTCCGCCATAAATATGCATGTTGTTTGTAAAATAGCTCAGTGTAAATACCTTTTTTTTTATTATTAACCTACTTCAGTGCAGTCACATGATCACTTTTACCCACATCACATGATCACTTTTACTCACATGGGTGGAATTGGGTAAACATTTAAAACCTGAGTTATATGAACCTGTGACACCTACACGACACTTTGTGCCATGCCAATGCCCCAAGCATCCACTGTCACCACTCACAGGGATTCCTGGACTGGATGTGCAAGAGGCCACCCTCATCTCAATCTCTACCAGCTACATGATATTTATTTATTTCAGGTACTTATATAGTGCTGTCAATTTACACAGCACTTTACATATACATTGTACATTCCCATCAGTCCCTACCCTCAAGGAGCTTACAATCTAAGGTCCCTAACTCACATTCATACATACTAGGGACAATTTAGACAGGATCCAATTAACCTACCAGCATGTCTTTGGAGTGTGGGAGGAAACCGGAGTACCCGGAGGAAACCCACGCAGGCACAGGGAGAACATGCAAACTTCAGGCAGGTAGTGTTGTGGTTGGGATTCGAACCAGCAACCCTTCTTACTGCTAGGCGAAAGTGCTACCCACTACACCACTGTGCCGTCATATTTGGTTTGCTCCTGTAAGTTTTAAGTTAACCTGTCACATATAAGGGATTGGGTTAACAATTTATATTCATTTTTCCATTACGGAGTAATAATGCAATGGAAGCACAGTTGGTTTGGTCTCTTTTTCAAATCTCATTTACTTTTAGCCTTTCTTCTGTTAAGAAGCAGCTAGACATGTCTTTGTGTCAGGCAGGTACCAAGAGTTACTCAACACTGAAGTGTTCAGAAAGCACTAATTGTAAGGCTATGATTAATTCAGATAGATTTTGGAAATAAAATGCTTGATTAGAGATTAATGCACATTCAAATTTTTTAAATAATGGTTTCTTTTTAATAAATAATAATTGAGTTATATTGGTAAAACTATGCAACTAAACCAGTCCTTAAAATTGGTCTTTAAATTTAAAGGAGCTAGTTCCTTTAATTTTCACAGCTTTTGAGATTACTTTTCGAACTGACATCTGCGGAAATGAAAACCTTTTTTGGTGGATTAAAAAACCAGGGGTCATGACATTAGACAGTTGAATAGTAATAAAAAGATACAGTTGTGCTCATAAGTTTAAATACCCTGGCAGAATTTATGATTTCTTGGACATTTTTCAGAGAATATGAATGATAAATAAAAGCTTATTTCACCCATGGTCAGTGTTTTGCTGAAGCCATTTATTACCAATCAACTGTGTTTACTCTTTAAATCATAATGGCAACAGAATTCACCCAAATGATCCTGATCAAAGGTTTACATACCCCAGATCTTAATACCGTGTGTTGCCCCCTTTAAACAGCAATGACAGCTTGAAGTCTTTTGTGGTATTTGCGGATGAGGCTCTTCATCTTCTCAGATGGTAAAGCTGCCCATT
Source organism: Aquarana catesbeiana (assembly GCF_042186555.1). NCBI lineage: Eukaryota > Metazoa > Chordata > Amphibia > Anura > Ranidae > Aquarana > Aquarana catesbeiana. The sequence continues at coordinate 320,271,051 of NC_133327.1, read as the reverse complement.
CCTCTTGGTTGGCAAAAAGCCTCCAGTTCCTGTAAATTCTTGGGCTGTCTTACATGGACTGCACGTTTGAGATCTCCCCAGAGTGGCTCAATGATATTAAGGTCAGGAGACTGAGATGGCCACTCCAAAACTCTATTCTGCTGTAGCCAATGACAGGTCGACTTGGCCTTGTGTTTTGGATCATTGTCATTTTGGAATGTCCAAGTACGTCCCATGCGCAGCTTCCTGGCTGATGAATGCAAATGTTCCTCCAGTATTTTTTTTATAACATAGTGCATTCATCTTGCCAACAAATTTGACCAAATTTCCTGTGCCTTTGTAGCTCAAACATCTCCAAAAAATCCGCGATCCACCTTCATGTTTCACAGTAGGAATGGTGCACCTGTCATCATAGGCCTTGTTGACTCCTCTCCAAATGTAGTTTATGGTTGTGGCCAAAAAGCTCAATTTGTGCCAGAAGGTTTGAGGCTTGTCTCTGTGCTGTTTGGCGTATTGTAAGTGGGATACTTTGAGGTATTTGCGTAGTGATGGCTTTCTTCTGGTGGATCGACCATGCAGCCCATCTTTCTTCAAGTGCCTCCTTATTGTGCATTTTGATACAGCCATACCATGTTTTCAGAGAGTCCTGTATTTTACCTGAAGTTATTTCTGGGTTTTTCTTTGCATCCTGAACAATTTTCCTGGCAGTTGTGGCTGAAATTTTAGTTGTCTACCCGACCGTGGTTTGGTTTCAACAGAACCCTTCATTTTCCACTTCTTGATTAGAGTTTGAACACTGCTGATTGGCATTCTCAATTCCCTGGATATCTTTTTATATCCCTTTCCTGTTTTATACAGTTCAACTACCTTTTCCCGCAGATCATTTGACAATTCTTTTGCTTTCCCCATGACTCAGAATCCAGAAACATCAGTGCAGAACTGGATGAAAGATGCAAGGGTATGTCAGGGGTCCAGAAACCCATTGACCTTTTATACACACATACACACTAATTACAAGCAAAGAGATCACAGGTGTGGATAGTTACCTTTAATAGCCTTTCAAACCCCTTTGTGTGAACTTGTGTGCATGTTAGTAGGCCTGCCAGGAGTCCAGAAACTCATTGATCTTTTATACACACACACTAGTTACAAGCACACCAATCACAGGTGAGGATGGTTACCTTTAATAGCCATTCAAATCCCTTTGTGTCAATTTGTGTGCATGTTAGTAAGCCATAATCACCAGGGTATGTAAACTTTTGATCAGGGTCATTTAGGTAGTTTCTGTTGCCACTATGATTTAAAAAGAGTAAACACAGTTGATTGATAATAAATGGCTTCAGACAAACACTAACCATGAGTGAAAGAAATGTGTTATTCATATTCTCTAAAAAAAAATGGCCAAGAAATCAAATTCTGCCAGGATATGTGAACTTATGAGCAAAACTGTACATTATGAACAATTTATATTTCTGACATTACACACTACCATCAATATAAAAGCAGCAAGTTACCATGGTAGCAGCTTCTTATGGACTGTTGTGCTAGTTATTTAGAGTAGGACACAAACTCACTTTACCACACTAACAAGATCCTGAAATAAAAGGGACTTGAACCTGCCCTTTTGTTACGTGTGAATATACACAAGTCTGGAAAGAAACAATTTGTTGAATTAAAAAACATGTTTAGTCTTCAGGGGCCCCATCTTCATTCCTACCATAGTAACCACTGATGCAAATCTTTATTCATTCCCACCTCACTGGCTACATGTCACATGTGATGATACAATAAACTATACAGAAAAGGTCAAGAGACATCACACACAGCTCTCCATTACACGTCAGAGCCGCAGAATGTCAAGGTGACTCATCACTCCATGTGATGCTTTATCATTACATCCGTATTGACAACAAGCAATACAAACCTCAGCTGCTTTTATATTTTAGAGGATCATGAGAAGATTATCATTATAAAAAAAAGGTGTGCGACTAATCCGGCTACTTTAACTCTTCAGCAAAGACAACTGAAGCGGCTTTACATGAACCATATTACCACAGTAAGAAGGGTCGCTGGTTCGAATCCCAGCCACGACACTACCTGCCTGGAGTTTGCATGTTCTCCCTGTGCCTGCGTGGGTTTCCTCCGGGTACTCCCATTTCCTCCCACACTCCAAAGACATGCTGGTAGATTAATTGGATCCTGTCTAAATTGTCCCTAGTAGGTATGAATATGAGTTAGGGACCTTAGATTGTAAGCACCTTGAGGGTAGGGACTGATGTGAATGTACAATGTATATGTAAAGCGCTGCGTAAATTGACGGCGCTATATAAGTACCTGAAATAAAAATAAAATAATAATAAATAAAAAAAATAAATACGGTTGAGATCAGCTTCACATTTACACCAATTTTCTTGGGGACAGGTTCTGTAAGTCATGTCTAATAGGGTTTTGCGATAGGGTTTAATGCTGACCTGTGGCCATCCAGAAATTCCATGTAATGCAGTTGAACAGCACTGTTACTGGCACAGAATATGGTACACGAATGGTGCTTGGAAGGATGAGAACCCTTTTGTCAGCTGTTATTGTCTGCTTGCAATGGTTTCCTGCATTCTCTTGCCCAGTAATGGTACCCACCAGGATAGGCAGTTAGGGGGGGGGGGGGGATCTCCCCAATTGGAACTATTGGATTAAAATATACAATTCTAAACCCAAAACAAATTTGTCACCATAGCCCTTTTAGAAGGAGGAGAGAGAAACAACTAGCATTTCAATTACGACGCAAGATCTGGAATAATAATTGCTCTAGAGAGTCCACATTTTAAACTATGGTCATACAGGTACTTATCACCGATAAGGATGGGAAAGCAAACTAAAACTGCTATTAGGAGTTGAGGATATGGGTCTGCTCTGCGCTCTTGATTAAATTAGGCCATTCACAGTAGCAAGAAAGCACTTTTTCTATCAAGCCGCATTTTCTGGAATTTGGCCCACATTTGGATTTCTCATTCTTGAAAATTATGGCCAAAGCTCTTTTGGTTATACTTCTATGCACTTAGTTCAGCACTCCTACGATTTATTTTCAGCCGACAGTGGGCTAAAACCTAATGTCGGTTGATATCACAGAGCCAGTACAGGCTTAGCAGGGATCCCGACAATAACATCGGGATCAGCACAGATCCCTGACCGGCAGGTGGCTCAGACTTTCAGCATGCCAGTGAAAGATTTAGCCAGCCGCTCCTTTCCCCCTTCACAGTCTGGTGCTCCAGTGAGCGCTGGAAAGAAAGAGCAGAAAGTTGGTGATTGACAGTGACTGGATCTCTGCTCACTGAAGACCGAGAACTGATTGTTCAGTTCTTGGTGCAGAGCCAGCAAGAGTCAGCCATAACACTGAATCAATGCTGCAGCCATCTAGGCGAGTATGGGTTTTTTTTATATTCTCATACTTGTCTTAATGGGAAATCTATGTTCTATTATGAAGAAAATATGGGTTTATGAGATTTGCAAATTATTGCACTCTTTTTTAATGTAGGCGTCCCAACTTCTTTTTGGAATTGGGGTTGTACATAAACCTGGGCAGTCCAAACTGAGCAGGATTAAAAATGCATTAGCAGCAGATCCAGCAATACAGGCAGCTTAAAAGGCAAAGTTCACCTTTCTGCAAAAATAAAGGCACATATTTTTGAAAGGAAAAAATGTGAATTTTTTTAGGCACAGTAGCACACGGGCTCCTACAGACATATCCACTAGCTTTCTTGCCCATACCCGTTTACGGGCTGATAGAAAGCCGGAAGACATGGCAGTGGACTACAAGGGTGCTTACAGTATCAGTACCCTTGCAGTTCTGTGAGAACTATAAGCCACCTGCTTACTGTGAATGACTCAGTTGTGCAGGCTGAGCCCCACACAGCCATGCCACTTTCAAAATGTGTCAGCCCACTGTCACAGGAAGGGTGGGATCGGGGGATGCAGGGATTCCCATGCATTTCCTGCATTAAGGTTAAAAAAAAAAAAAAAAAAAAAAAAAAAAAACTTTGATCACTTGCTGTGCCCCTACTCCCCAAACACTTACCCGAGTCCACTCTCAATCCAGCACTTTGCTTGTCTGCATCTCTTCTCTCCCCTTGTCCGAGTCTCACAGGAAACTCAAGCAGCAGAAGCCGTTGGGGCTGAGTCACGCTGTGTGTGTCTAGTGTCTAGGAACGCTCAGGAGTGTGCCCACACATGTGCCCCTATAGCACACAGCTTGCTGAAGGGGCACACACGAGAGGTATGGAGAGTGCCAGTGAGGGACTCCAGAAGAGGAGGTGAGGGACTGCTCGTGTGCTATACTACTGAACAGGGCAGATAAATATAACAACTTTATTTTAATTGAAAAAAAAAAAAAAACCTTTACAGCTGCTTTTAAAGTTGAATGCAAATCATTACTTCACTTTTTTAAAGTGGACGTGAACCTTCTATTGCTTTCAGCCAAGGAAGCTGCCATCTTTGCCTCTGTTTAATCTACAACTGCCATGATGCTGCACATGTGATCAGTTATGACACCATCCACCGTTGAGAGCACAGCCAATGGTAGGGTTACATTTCTGGCACATACAGGAAATGAAACTGTTTTATGGATGGGTTTACTTCCACTTTAAATAAGCTGAGCTTGGTCCAGCCTCTCCCACCTTGTCCTGCTTGTCTTTTATCATAATGGGTCACCTCATTATCCAATAAGGATGTCAGGAAAGGTGGAACTCAGCTACATCAAAAATCATATGTATATAAAATTGAGCTGCCTGTATCTTTAAATCTACTTATTGTTTTGATCTGTGGTAATTTTTACTTGAGAGTTTTTTTTTAATTTTAAATGTCCCAGGTTCAAGGCGAGAAAAGTTAAAGCAGCATGCCCCTGTTAAAGAACACTTTTCTTTTCGATAGGTGTGGAGGTAAATCATTACCCTCTCGAGGAGCTCTGGTACCACGGCTTCCCAACATTTCTGAGTTGGACAGCGTCTCCCTCACTGGCTGCTATGGTTCCTCTTGCCAGCAATTACATTACAGTGGAAGTATCGGAAGCAGTGTTGTACAGGTCTCTTTAAAATGCCCACTTTTTTTTTACAAAGCAGCAGTGGTCACTTTTAGCCCTTAGCTTCTCCATCACCACATTATATTAATACAGTAACTACAGTACAAGTACTATTTAATACTTATAAAAGACACAATATATATATATTAGTAAATATTCAATGATCCCCTGACGCTGGCAGAAACGGCATAAACTCATTTGTTTTGCATTAACCCACAATAGATGGCTTTCTAAAAAACGATTTTTCAATTTAAGATTACACGTTTTCTCTCGGGAGTTGCTAAATACCATTTTAACATATTGATTGAAGAGTATAGATGCCAGTACTACCCATGAATTACTTACAACTATTTTTCATTAGAACTAATGACAGTGACCTTCCATACTTCTTCCAGATAAAGAACTTGCACGACTTGTTTAAAAGCAATGTAATAAAATGAAGACTACGTTGCAGCAAATGAAGTTTACATGTACTAAATATTAATTATGAAGCAATGACGCAGAAAGCGACTGATTACATTGCCATTTTGTGCTTGGTGGTGAATGCATCAATTTTCTGCTAGAGAGAGGAGCTTTTGTCAGAGCTTTGCATGAAATTACATTGTTCCCAAGAAATAAACATTGGTAATATAATATAGAGATGTTCTGGCTCCATGATTCTCCACTCTGCGGTATCACCTTTCCTGACTCTGACATACCTGTTTTCTTTACTCTGACCCTGTTTCCGGACTCAAGATGTCAGGGACTCACATAGCATAGGGCACCAATGACAAAGGAACTTCTATATGAAACAGAAGTGCACACAGCAAAGCTTTTATCTCAGTTGGGCAGTAAGCGGAAGCCTGACACTGGGACAAGGATCTAGAAGTTAAACACTGGCATAGGAGGAGCACAGTGTCAGATTATTACAGCAGATGGACATGGAGCAATAACATTATTACCAACATATTTATTTCAGGCATAATGTAATTTTTTGCTAAACCTAAAAGAAAAACTATATATTAAACAGTCATTTATAACCCGTATAAAAAACAGTTACTAGACACTATGGGCTCTTTTAGAGAGGTGACAGTAAAACAGGCAGCTGAGCTGTGGTTTTGCCCAGCCACCCATCCAAACTGTAACAATATAGCCAGACAGGGATGTACACATGCCACAATGCTTTTCTTCATAGCAATTTTTTTTTTTAACACAAGGTGCAGAGTTTGGTAGGCTACACCGCCTGTCAAACTCACCCATTAAATTGGTTGTAAAGGCTAAAGGTTCTTTACCTGCATTCTATGCATTAAGGTAAAAAACCTTCTGTGCCAGAGTATTTCCCACGACCCCCTTTTAATTACCGGAGCCTGATCTGGATCCAGTGATGTGCACGAGAGCAGCAGCTTTCCCGGCTCTGTCCTTCCTCACTGGGCAAATTGATAACAGGAGCCATTGGCACCATCTGGTGTCAATCAAACTCTGTCATAGGGGAGAGGGGAGGTGGAGCCAAGCCACACTGCCTGGGTCAATTGACGCGGACTGGGTGCCATGGGAGTGAACCCCACACGAGAGCCCCATAGAAAATCGGCTTTCTATGAAGGCACTCCCCAAAGAGGAGGAGCCAGAAGTGCTATTTTTAGTACTCAAAGTTTTTTTTTTTTACAGTGCTAATGTGCTAGAAACTTCGGTAGAACAAAAAAAGCAGAGTAAATCAAGGAGAACTAGAGACCAGTGTGTTAAATATCTATGGTAGAGATTACCATCCAGTTCAAAAACTAAAACCACTCTTGGCTGTCCCCTAACTTTTGAAATTGTTTGTGGATATCTTTGCTGGTTCTCACATTTAAAATACTGGTCTTCAAAAATCTGCTGTATTATAACTGCCTCAAACAAGAAAACCCTCAGAAGCAACATTGTTTCCGGAGGTTTTGAACAAAAGTGAATCTTTGGAGTTTTTTTAAACCCTTGGTTGGTCTCAACACCAGTTGCTCATCTATAAAAGGCTAAAATCCATAAGGGCTCGTAATTATACATACACTAAACGTATACTAGCTTTGGTCTCTGACCAGCGATCTGTGCTCAGACCACTCTTTAGAGAGCATTTGACAGGTGGTGTTGTATTGCCTCTTCACAGCCTGCTTTAACCCCTTGATTCCTGCATTAGCACGCTGCAACCACATGTACTGCATGAGGTTGTAGGTCACTTGCAAAGCAGCACATTCAAATGAATGGATCACGTTTGACGGGGACCACACCTGCAGAAAGTGACAGGGGGTAGCACTTGGGCGCCAGGCTGATCCCCTACAACAAAGCGCCAGGAAGCTCAGCCTCAAGGTTTTTCTGTCCTTCAACCACTAGTGTGAACAAGCCCTAAAAGAGTTAGGGAACTCTGTCCTATAGTCTAAGTTGTTTTAATGATGAGTCATTGGTACCATGTTCAAAGATATGAATATAATAAACATGGGCCATCATTTAAACTTAGAAGATTAGCAGCTTGTAATCCTCTATAATTTTTAGAATTATGTCAGTTTTCTGTCAAAACGAGAGAGACAGCACTTTCAAAAGAGCCATCACAAAACAATAGATTATTATATCACATTCAGCAATGCTCATCATGCAGTATCTCCAAGAGATGTCAAAATAAAAATGCTCAAATCTTTGATATGGAAATCGATATGCTGCCAACATCTGTTTGTAAACAGAAAGACTGCTTGCTGCTAATTTACAATGGCCAGACTTAATCTTTATAGGTTATGAAAAACTGGCAAACACATTTATTCAAAATATGGACAACACCTGGGAGTAAATTGCCCTTATCAAATGCTGTTCTTGTTCACAAAAATTACTATTTTCATATTTTTTTTTCTTAGCTGGTTCTCATGTCAAAATTTCATAGCCAATTGACCAAAATGTTATGGTTTTAAATATGTAGCCCCACATGGAAGGGTGACAGCTGTCTCTGAAGCAGCCGGCATCCCCTGGCGAAACCAGTAAGGCTTCCAGCTTGGTCCCATGCAGCCAGCCTCTGGGATACCTCCTCCCCTACCTCCTCCATTCTTTTAAGGGACTGACATTTTCTATGGATATAGACTTCTATACAGCTACTGCTACCAATACAATTTGAACTCTTCAAGATCCACATGGATGGTTAAGTACAATTGCTTTACTTGAGTGTTAAATGTTTTTTCTCTTCAAATTACACTGATGGCTCCCACAGCGGGCAATGACTAACCATATATCACATAGTTGGAGTTCTCCTATGTCATTTATTTGCCAATAAAGGGATGCTATAAACAAGAGTACTATATGTGATGACAAGGACATCCCTCCCAGGGAGTTTTCCAGTTGTATCTGATGTTCATTATATGAGCCACCATTTCACTCATTGCAAGAGGTACATTTAAGGACGGATCGTACATTGGATACCCTTATGGACTTTACAGGTTACTAACCACATGTAGTGGCCCATTATATCACCCTCGGCTGGGTTGATTTTACATCAGCCTAAAGAATCTATCACATTGTCGGCCATGGGGGGGGGACACTGTCCACATGTGGTCTGGATTTTTGCATATCCATGAGAAGATCTCTTAATGGACTTTGCACAACATCTAAAATTTCAAACCAGTTCTGGAACATACCTCATCAAAAGGATCCCTCTTTAAAGGAATCTTCAATAATATTCAGCTGTGAGCTATAAAATATCACTTTACAATACGGAGTAGGCAATGTCATATGCCTTTTGATCTAGTTGATACAGATTGTACCCCCCGCTGGGGCACATACATTTATGAACATGTGTTGATACTCATGTTTTAATTAAAAAGTGGTTTATACAATTTCCCTGCAGCTGCTATGGTTGTGTGTTTTTTAATAATTGTCCAAATATGGGTTTTGTATTGTTTAGATAATTGTGTTAAATAAAGCTATTTTCTATGCATGTCAGATCACTGGGTATCTTTATAATTACTTATATATACACACAGCACTTAGTATGTACATTTGAGGTTGCGCACAGTCAGGTTTTTTTTTCTTCAGTCTCACCTGTAGCACTGTAAAACACTAACCAATATTTCTTCCTACTCTTTGCTCTCATGGTAACCTAATGGATGAGCTTGCACTAAAGATTCATTACTGAATATTAGTAGGTGGATAAACCATTACAGAACCAGATGCTTGCAAGACCATTTTGCTCTGGTTCCCATAGTAGCTGTATGGTGAGCTACTAATGTAGCAACTCTTTTGGCTATACAGACACAATTATGATTCACTCCGTTTGCACATCTGTTTTTTTTTTGTTTTTTTTTTAAACTAGTCTCTTCATCATTACAACAGCTAAGATTTACCAATTAATCGGCTATTTTTTTTTTTTCTTCGAGTTAGATTATACTTTTTACTTGATGCTAGATCTAGTCTTTTTATTTTATTGTAATTTAGCATCCAGTTAACTATAAGGCCTCTTGCACACGAAACGTCTGTTTGAGCATCTACTTTTTCAGACGTTTCTTCTTTATATGTATTTTCGCGCATATGCATTTGCGTAATTTTCGCGCACATTTCCCCGCATGCGTGGAAGCTTGTTTTTGCAGCAACAAATGTCAAATGGACAAATCTGTGCAAGTGTGCATGAATGCGCGCATTTGTGCAAAAGAGGCGTAAATTACTTCCTAAAAATGCAGATTTTTACATTTTTTTGTTACTGAAGAATACACAACGCTTGCTTACATGCCTGCGTGCATACAGTGGGGATCGAAAGTTTGGGCACCCCAGGTAAAAATGTGTATTAATGTGCATAACGAAGGAAAGATGGAAAAATCTCCAAATGGCATCAAATTACAGATTAGACATTTTTATAATATGTCAAAAAAAAAGTTAGATTTTATTTCCATCATTTACACTTTCGAAATTACAGAAAACAAAAAAATGGCGTCTGCAAAAGTTTGGGCACCCTGCAGAGTTAATATCTTGTACTGCCCCTTTTGGCAAGTATCAATGCTTGTAAACGCTTTTTGTAGCCAGCCAAGAGTCTTTCAATTCTTGTTTGAGGTATCTTTGCCCATTCTTCCTTACAAAAGTCTTCCGGTTCTTTGAGATTTCTGGGCTGTCTGTCACGCACTGCTCTTTTAAGGTCTATTCATAGATTTTCAATAATGTTGAGGTCAGGAGATTGTGAAGGCCATGGCAAAACCTTCAGTTTATGCCTCTTGATGTAATACCCCGTGGATTTTGAGGTGTGTTTAGGATCATTATCCATTTGTAGAAGCCATCCTCTCTTTAACTTCAGCTTTTTCACAGATGGCATCAAGTTACCATCCAAAATTTGCTGAAATGTTATTGAATCAATTTTTCCTTCTACTCGTGAAATGTTCCCTGTGCCACTGGCTGCAATACTACCCAAAGCATGATTGATCCACCCCCATGCTTAACAGTTGGACAGAGGTTCGTTTCATTAAATTCTGTGCCCTTTCTTCTCCAAACGTACCTTTGCTCATTCCGGCCAAAAAGTTCTATTTTAACCTCATCGGTTCACAGAACTTGTTTCCAAAATGCCTCAGGCTTGTCTATATGTTCATTTGCAAAGTTCAAACGCTGATTTTTGTGGTGAGGACATAGAAGAGGTTTTCTTCTGATGACTCTTGCATGAAGACCATATTTGTACAAGTATCTCTTTATAGTGGAATAGTGTACCACAACTCTAGTGTCTGCCAGATCTTTCTGGAGGGATCGTGCAGTCAAACGTGGGTTTTGAATTGCTTTTCTCACAATCCTGCGAGCTGTTCTGTCTGATACTTTTCTTGGTCTTCCAGATCTTGCTTTAACTTCCACTGTTCCTGATGATTGCCATTTCTTAATTACATTCCGAACAGAGGATATTGACATCTGAAAACGCTTTGCTATCTTCTTATAGCCTTCTCCAGCTTTGTGAGCGTCAACTATTTTCAGTTTCAGTTTTCTAGACAACTGCTTAAAAGAACCCATGGTGCTGATTGTTGGGGCAAGGTCAGATGAGTCTGGCCATTTAAAACCTTTGAGATTGACATCACCTGGTCTTCCCAGACGATGACTGAGAACAATCCATGACACTGGCAGGTCTCAGCTTTGCAAAGGGGGCAGTGCATGCTATAAATTCTGCAGGGTGCCCAAACTTTTGCAGACGCCATTTTTTTGTTTTCTGTAATTTTGAAAGTGCAAATGATGGAAATAAAATCTAACTTTTTTTGACATATTATAAGAATGTCTAATCTGTAATTTGATGCCATTTGGAGATTTTTCCATCTTTCCTTGGCTTCGTTGTGCACATTAATACACATTTTTACCTGGGGTGCCCAAACTTTCGATCCCCACTGTAGGCACATTACAATGAATGGGCTGTATTTTAGCTTAGTAAAAAAATAATAGGCTGAATTGAGCATTTTCAAGCTAGAGTGTGCAAGAGGCCTAAAAAGAGAACATTGGCCTTACCTTTACATGGGTTTAAAATGGATTTAAAATTTGATTAAAAAATGCCTTTGCTTAGTACTGTATGGCAAGCTTTTTTCCAGGCGATCCCTCTCCACAGTGAAAAAGTAGTTAAAAGGATCCACCTTAGCCTTCTGGGCTAAAGTCCATGTCAGACAAACATTTGTGCAAGCACCAAAGCACTGTCAGCACGAGACATAGGCCAAAATGAACGCCAGTGTGCTTAAATCAAGCACACGAATAACCAGTACAAGGTATTGTAATTTACAAAGATTACCATAGAGGACAGCAATCATATCTGAAAAAAGTCTAATTTAAACTACTTTGGAGAAAAAAAAAATATGACTTATTTGACCTTTACTGTACAAGCTCATACTGAAAAAAAAAAAAACACTTAAAAAAAAAAATCTTATGTGCATCTTACAAAAAGAAAAATTAAAACCCAATTTAAAGCAAAAAAGTCAAAACATGACTAAATCTGAAAAGACACAGCCAAGGAAAATAGAAATAAGTCAGGGGAAACAGCCAATAGCCAAAACACACAATTCTGCTTTAATTTAAAACAGTTGCACACACACTTGCTGTCAATCATGTATTGCAAAAGGCTATAGCCAATGATTTTATTATACAGTACTAATAAAATAATTTGGCAAGATTACTACACACGGAAGCTGTATGGGCAAACATTACCTGCTGCTCTATACAGTATCTTAGGTTCAAAGAAAATACATGGGTCTTTATCCTCAATGCAGGAAAGTAGCAAGCCTTTTGCTTGGATTGGACTTCTGGGTATGACCACCTGCAGTATACAGAACAGTATTACATCACTACATATGCCAAATAGTGTAGAGGCCAATATAATAAATTGACAACATTTGTTCAGACTTGATGTAAGCTACACATGCTGTTTTAATAACTTGATGTTCTCAGACTTTAAGCGAACGTGTGTGCCATTTAAAGTTGGGAAACTACCAGCAAGACTGAGGCACAGAAATACAGAGGTGCTGGCAAATGCACTCAATTAGGTTGTAAAGTTTCTTGCTTTTGGGCTCCCAGGGACCTCTGCAACTTAGTGTATTAAACCAAAAATACAAAAAATGAATAGATTGCAGTTTACTAGCCCTCAGATATGGTGGCTGCATTTGTTTTCTTTTGTAGGCATTTTCTTTTATTTGAACCTGGCGATTCAATCTTTTTTTTTTTTTTTTCTAATTTCATTTAGCAGACCAAGTTGTTCACCAAAAGTAACAGAGGCCTGAGACAAACAATTTAACACTGACCGGGGGGGGAGTTACAGCGATCAGTTTTTATTCATTAATGTAAAGCTTGTATAAGATACAGTGGAGGAGTGAATGTAGCCACCCTAAGACAGGAGAGGTGTTAATGGCCAATCACCAGAAATAAATAAAAGCTTGAAAAAACACTTAGGGCTACTTCACACGGACGTGTTCGTGTGAGGAGCTTGCTCTGCTCAGCGGGGGGATCGCTCCGTCGCTGAGCAGGCAGACGCTAGGTCCATCTCTGCATACTGTGCAGGGACGGACCTGTCAAAGCACCGCTCTCCCCTATGGGGGATCGGATGAAGACGGACCGTAGAGTCAGTCATTACCTGATCCGATGACGAATGGAAAAGTAGGTTTTTCCTCGGTCACACTTTTTCGGATCGGAGCGGGTCAGATGTCAGCGGACATGTCACCTCTGACATCTGACGCTCCATAGATGTCTATGGAGCGTCCGTTCAGGTTCGCCTAAAAAACTGACAGGCGGACCTGAATGGATCATCCGTGTGAAAGAGGCCTTAAACAGCCACCACATCCAAGGATAGGAAAGTCACAAAATGTTACATTTTTGTTTTGGGGCTTAGTTACGCTTTAAGGGCTCGTTCACATTTGTGGTTTGAGATCATTAACTATAGGTGGTTGAGCTGCGGGTTTACTTTCCCCATTAACCTAAAAAATAGATTAAAAGTTAATATTAGTGCACAAAAAACACAATAGATTACCCATTTTTGGTAATAAATAAAAACAGATGAGGTTGTGCCGAGGAAATACAGTAGATACCAAACATGTCAAACATTCAATTTAAATCTAATCTAAAAAAGGAAAATTAATATAGTCACCACATCTAAGGATTGGTAAACTGCAACATATTTAAAGGAGTGCATATGCTGGCAGTGGTAAAAAGCCTTCTCAGTCTTCAGAGCCTTAGGTGATGATTAAACCTACTCATTCCCCTTTTCCCATACCCTACTGTTGGTTCAAAGTCTGATGAGGAGCTTCACTGACCAATTCTGGGGTCCAGGCAGTTGAAGACTCTTGATGACAGGGAACTAGCATTTTCAGAAGGAAAGGTTAGTAATAGCAATCAAATTTCTCACTGAAGGTTTTCTTAAAGCTGCCATCTGCCTAAGGGAGCGGCTTGAGATTGGAGGTTTCTAAAGAGGAACCGCAAGCTGAGCATAGATGCAGTAATTTCTAGATCCCTACTATTCAGGATTGCTGGTAGTTTACCATCTTTAACCACTTGCTGCCCTAGGCAAGTCTGGCACTTTTCACATACACGTAAAAACATGCATTTTTTTTAGATAGATAATTACTAGCAAAGGACCTTGAGAAAAAAAAATGGTGGATGTTGCAATTTTGTTTAATGTCACACAATATTTTCACAGAGGTTTATCAAAAGCACATTTTCAGGAAAAAATACACTGAATGAATTTAATGCACATAAACACAAAATGATACACAATGGTTTCGTGAAATATAAAAAATTATGTTACTCCAAGTAAACAGATACCCGACGTGTAATGGCTACAAACGCTACCTAAAAATCTCCATGAGCGACACTTTAAAAGCCTTCACAGGTTACCCATTTAAAGTTGAACAGGAGGTCTGGTGCTAAAATGATTGCTCTCGTTCGGAAAATCATAACAAATACCTCAAATGTGTGGTGCGATCACCATTTACATTTGCGTGTCAGAACTACGTACATGGTTACATTTGAGCATGAGCACAGGGGTGCTTTAATTTTTTTAAATTTTATTACTTACAAATTTTCACATGGTCTCTGTTTTTATCAACTTTATTGCTATCACAAGGGATGAACAACATCCCTTGTGATAGTATGACAGGACAGGTACTTGTTACTGGGAGATCTGGGGTCTATTAGATCCCAGATTTCTACCTGCCCTCAAATGCAAACCTTCAGAATGGCTTTGATCTCTTCTTTGAGCTTTATGTGTAAAGCCTGAAGAATGGATCCAAGGCATCCCAAAAGCTTACATCTTTAACAACTTAAGTAAGCCAATATAGGACAGGAAAATAACTTTCTGCATTGGCCTTAATACTGTAATGCCTAAAGCGGAACTACACTGCATCTAACCACCACAAAACCAAAAACGCTATGCAATTCATTTTTAATATTCAAAGTAAACTTCCCCCATCAATGTCTTCATGCTTTATTTTTGCTGGTAAATCACTTTGAAAAACACCCCTTAGCATGTCTGACCATGGCCATCTTGGGTAAGGGCAGATGATTTATATATTATAGAAAAAAAAGAGAATGCCCTGCCGTTATGGCAACACCAGTCATATATGCCTAAAATAAAAAGCTGTTAAACACCTATATATAATCCCAACAAAGGAAAATAGTAGTATCAATATATTTGTTTACAAAGGTACAGCACACAAATCCCTAAATATATATATATATATATATATATATATATATATATATATATATATATATATATATATATATATATACACACACACACACACACACACACACACACACACATACACACTCCTCGGATCCTCCTCTTCTCAGGTCCCTCTTTGCTGTTCCTGGCCCCTCCCTTCTATCAAGTGCCCCCCTCAGCCAGCAGCTTTCTATGGGGGCACCCGAGCCAAGTTAGAGCTCCATGTATGCATTCAGACACGGAGCCCTGACCCAGGCCCCGTCCCATCTCTCCCCCGATTGACTGACTGATTTTGATTGACAGCTGTGGGAGCCAAGAGCGCTGCTGCTGTGTCTCAGCCAATCAGGAGGCGTGTCCCAGATGGCTTAGACACCCGTGGACATTGCTGGAGAGAAGGGCTCAGGTAAGTAATTAGGGGGTGCTGGGGAGGCTGCTACACACAAAAGTTTTTTTTTTCTTAAATGCATTAAATGCATTACGATAAAAAACCTCCTGCCTTTACAACCCCTTTAAGTTCTTTGTATCATAAACCTCCTTCCATGAACACTCTTTGTGAAACACAGTCACTGAATTTTATGTGACCCCTTATTGTAAGAAAGCAGGCAGCCTTAAGTACTCTGACATATGCTCCAGCAGTTTCCTGTGAATTAATAGACTACAAGTACCGGTAACCATTGTGGCTGACTGCTTGTAGCTCTCAATGACCTACAAGTACGCTAATGCGCATTCTCATAGTTCACCGATCTTCCTGCTCTCAGGTAACTGCCTGCTCGTATCGGAGGTACAAGCAAACAGCTATCCTGAGTGTGCAGGAGCTGGACACTGCACCTGCAATGCTCTGCAGCCTCCTTATAAAAAATAAAAGCATATTTTTATTACCTGTAAAAATGGGCATTTATCAGGGGTTCTTTTTGTTTTTTTTAGGGTTTTTTTTTTTGTTTTTTTAAAAGGTGAACTTAGACTTTAAGACCTTTTTATTACAATAAGGGGCCACATAAAATGTGGTTAGTGTAGTTCACAAGGGGTTTTGTGGAGTAGCACTTAGAATTCAAAGTCACTGGACTTTGCTGAAAGCACTTTGGAGTGGAACACACTGCAAGTTTGAACAGGAAGATTCATATGGTTTTGTGTATGAACTGTGGCACAACAGATGGACAATGTATTAGAACCACTTTAGATCATTTTGAGTATACAGTTTACATGGTTTATAAATTGTGACAAAATTAACAGACACTTGAAGAACTTTATTAATTTATGTTGTCAAAAAAAAAAACAATGTTCATGGAAGGAGGTTTGATGATGCACTTGATGGTATAAAGAACAGTGGGTTAAGAGGTGTATTTATTCATTTATATATTTTTTGAGCACTGCACCTTTGTGAACAAATATACAGATGATTTATGTAGCATTTACTTCCTGGAATCCATCTGCACTTCGTTTAAGCATGCAGGAAAGAGAGCGCGCTTAGCTGAAAAAAAAAAACACTCCTCACCTCCTGAAGATTTCTGGGATGTATAGCATCATTTGACTAACCCTGGAAGCAAAGTACAAAGTTTTCTGACAAACTTTTTTTTTTTTTCAAATTTTGTCTTTTAATTTTTTTTAGCAAAAAATAAAAAAACCCAGCGGTAATTAAATACCACCAAAAAAGAGCTCCCATTTGTGTGAAAAAAAATTATAAAAATTTAATTTGAGTACATCATTGCATGACCGCGCAATTGTCAAGTGACTAAAGAAATAGAAAAAGTTTTAAGCCAGTAAATATAATAAACCTTTCTATCCATTTACTAATGCTAGCAACACAAGGATTCAAAATAGTCAATGTTGATTGGGAGAGAGTGAAGTTTCGCTTTAACCAATTGTGGACAGTGGATGTACTGCATACATTGAGAAAAAAAAAAAAAAAAAAAAAAACACGTTATCAAAAGTACAAAGGATATCAAAAGATATGTTTTGTTCATTTGCAGATCAAAAGGGATGAGCTTCCATCTGCATATTTATTTTTAGCTTTTTTTTTTTTTTTAAACATCGGTCAAATTAGAAAAAAAAATGTTTGTTTTGTCATTTGTTTTGTGTATTACTTTGTTTTCGTTAGTATAAATAAATCAATATGCACATAGCAGAAATGTAAAAATGTCCATAGGGAGTATACAGGTGTAAGAGCTTATGTGGTCAAGCATGGTCACACTTATATGTCAGTGCTGGTAGAATATGTCATAGCTGGCACAACCCCAAGCATATGGTATGGCAGCGGAATGTTCTAATTTGCCAAGCAGGACATAACGGAAAATAGAACACAAATGTGAAAGCAGACAAAGCAGATGTGACCATAGTTTCTACAAGAGCTAAATGATTATTATTATTATATGCAATGTCACCTAATCAACTGTTCAATATAACACATACCAAGAATTGCTTTGTGGGGCAGATATTTTCAACCCATTAGGCAAATCGTAAACTAGACAGAGTATATGATAGACAATTTTCTAGTTCACTGAGGCTTTACATAATGTGCAGCAGTTAAAAACCAAACAAGAAACACAATATATCTTACCTTAATGCCAGGAACATGAGCAAAAAAAGATTCTGGACTTTGGGAATGATAGAGTGCACCATGTCCCACACAGCCCCATGGTGCTCTTATTGTCAAGCTCCCACAATTAAAAAGGTTACCAGATCTGTATCGATACTTTGCAGCTTCATTTACAATCTGCAAAAAAAAAAAAAATATTTCAGTAGTCAGACAAATAAAATCACTAACAAAAATCCACATGAAACAGCAAAAAATGCTTACAACAAATGTAACAGTATCATTATGCATAGGTTAACATGACAATAGCAGACATTTGTCTAACAAAAACATTTTACTCTGTTTAGGAACATATAAAGGTTTTATTGATACATGGTTTTAACAAATACCTTTACCCATTATTTATAGGATGACAAATTGTGGAAAATGTGAAAAAAAAAATAGCTTTCTTTTTACTCATTTTTTCATTAACTGAATTGTATTGTTTTTATAATAAAAGTAAATTGTATCAGACAATTATAGTATTAAACAGGAGGTACGGTATATACTCGAGTATAAGCCGAGTAAAACCTAATTTTACCACAAAAAACTGGGAAAACTTATTGATTTGAGTATAAGCCTAGGGTGGGAAATGCAGCTGCTACTGGTACGGTAAATTTCAAAAATAAAAATAGATACCAATAAAATTACATCAGAGTGTCCCCATCAGTGTCTTATCAGAGTCCCCATATGCAGCCTGTGTCCCACTGTACAGCCTGTGTCCCACCGTACAGCCTACCTATGGAGGGGAAGAGAGGAGAGCCACCACTGGATGATCAGAGCAGGGAACATCACAGCTTTCATTTCAATAGCTGTGTGTTCCCCTTCTGAGCGCAGTCACATAAGCCCCTACCCTTGTCCTGGGAACTTTGATACATGTCACCCGTCCTAGGATCGGACGGGTGATCTGTCTATCAAAGTCCCGGAAAAAGAGGAGGGGCTTATGTGACGGCACAGAACACACAGCTATTGAAACGAAAGCTGTGATGTTCCCTGCTCTGATTATCCAGTGGCGGCTCTCTTCTCTTGCCCTCTGTGATACATTACTTGCTTTAGTAATAGAGCTGACTTCAGCTCTTTTTCATCTCCCGACTCCTGCCCGCTGCAGAAGGATCTTTAATACAAACAGCGGGCAGGTAGCCAAAAGGTGCCGCACCAATGATGTCACTGGCTGCTAGGACATCGGCAGTCCCAGCGGCCAAACCTAGCACCCAGCGTCACAGCATGGGCGGAAGTTATGGGAGCGGCTCTGACTGCCAGCTACGGGCGAAAGACAGGAGCGGGCAAAACACACGAGCAGGCCGGACGTGGTCTGCGGGCCGGGATACGGAGACCCCTGCTCTAGAGAACTGACTGGAGAACACCCGGAGACCAGTAAGTGTCAACCAGACTCGAGTATAAGCCGAGGGGGCACTTTCAGCACAAAAAAACTGTGCTGAAAAACTCGACTTATACGGTACATTATACATTATTATTTATTTTGTGAATAAATCTCCAGCCTACTTGTGATCACCATGACTGGCAGTCATGTTAGTTACTATGTGATCCTATTGTGTTTTATTATATATATATATATATATATATATATATATATATATATATATATATATATATATATATATATATATATATATTTTATTTATTTAAGGTACTTATATAGCGCCGTCAATTTACGCAGCGCTTTACATATACAATGTACATTCACATCAGTCCCTACCCTCAAGGGGCTTACAATCTAAGGTCCCTAATTCACATTCATACATACTAGGGCCAATTTAGACAGGATCCAATTAACCTACCAGCATGTCTTTGGAGTGTGGGAGGAAACCGGAGTACCCGGAGGAAACCCACGCAGGCACAGGGAGAACATGCAAACTCCAGGCAGGTAGTGTCGTGGTTGGGATTCGAACCAGCAACCCTTCTTACTGCTAGGCGAAAGTGCTATCCACTACACCACTGTGTCGCCCCATATATTATTTAAAAAAACCCAGACCTCATATTTAAGAGGTCCTGTCGTGCTATTTTTCTATTCTATTCCTTGTAATAGGAAAAGTGACAATTTTTTTTTTAAAACAGTGTAAAAATAAAGGTAAAATAAATAAGAAAAAAAATTAAATTTTTTTAAACGTGCCCCGTCCCGCCGAGCTCGCGTGCAGAAGCGAACGCATATGAAAACGGTGTTCAAACCATACATGTGAGGTATCGCCGCGATCAGTAGAGCGAGAGCAATAATGCTAACCCTAGACCTCCTCTGAAACGCAAAACATGCAACCTCTAAAAAAATTTTACATGACGCCTATGGAGATTTTTAAGGGTAAAAGTTTGTCGCC
The DNA here is from genome assembly GCF_042186555.1 of Aquarana catesbeiana. Taxonomy (NCBI): domain Eukaryota; kingdom Metazoa; phylum Chordata; class Amphibia; order Anura; family Ranidae; genus Aquarana; species Aquarana catesbeiana. The sequence goes on along the minus strand of NC_133327.1, from coordinate 320,250,970 downwards.
ATTCCACAAGCGGGCGCAGTTTTGAAGGGTGACATGTTGGTTATCAATTTACTCGGCGTAACATTATCTTTCACAATATGAAAAAAAAAATGGGCTAACTTTACTTTTGTCTTATTTCTTAATTTTAAAAAAGCGTATTTTTAAAAAAAAAAAGTGCGTTTGTAAGACCGCTGCGCAAATACGGTGTGACAGAAAGTATTGCAACAACCGCCAATTTATTCTCTAGGGTGTTAGAAAGAAAAAAAAATGTATAATGTTTGGAGGTTCCAAGTAATTTTCTAGCAAAAAAACACATCTAAAAAAGAGGCCCAGTCCTTAAGTGGTTAAGGGCAATTTGTCTGCAGGCCACAAAAAGAGCACCCAAGATAGTATTCAACATGGGGGGGGGCGGAGTATAAAGAGGCATCAAGGTAGCCCAATAGGCATGTAGGTAGTTCAACAGAAATATTTACATCCAAGAACCCATTAAGTTTGCCAACCACCTCCTCCTAATATTTATGGAGTTTGGTGCACCGCCACAGAAGATGTATACCTGGATGACCACATCTGGGTCAGATTCTGGCCTATAGAATGCAAAAATTTGGGGGTTCTATATACCCTGCGGAGAATAAAGATCTGGGTCAATCTATGTGATGGAGTGCGAGAGACAAGAGTGAACAAACCGGAGGATCTCTTCAAAAACCTGCTCAGAGATAAGGCCGATATCCAGTTCCTACCCTGCCTTGGAACAGATAGGAAACCTCAATAAAAACGTATCTACAAGGACTGTATATGTTACAGAAATACGTCCCTTAGTTTACCTTGCTTCTACTATTCTATCCAAAGCAGGGGTGGGAAATAAGGACACTTCAACTGAGGAAAAACGGTGTGCAAACTTTTGAACAGGTATCGTTTTTTTTTTTTTTTTTTTTTACTTGCTGTCATGTTTTGTTTTATGATTGTGCCGTTCTGTTATGACCTACAGTTGAATATGAAGCCCATAAGAAATAAAAAAAATGTGTTTTGCCTGCTAGCTCATGTTTTCTTTAACAGCTTCCCAGCAGGCATATTGTAAAATGATGGCCAAATGGGAGCTCTCCCACCCTGGGTTGACATCATATGACATCCTCCCAGGATACTGTCACCCACTGTGCCCACCGGATATTGCAGTCACCAAGATGGCCCCCACCCCTTTGTTTAGTTTAGCAGCGGGGACCTGAAGATGCACCTTCAATCCAGTCGCTTACTTTTCTCAGGATATATCTGGTTCCCGGCGAAACAAACATAAAAAAAGGAGTGGGGTCACCCATGTGAGATCATTGGCCAAATATGGGCATGTCCAGATTTAGTCAATGTCGTCACCTGGATGACCACACTGCTTAGTTTACTTTAGTGGCTGGGACTCAGATGTTATTTGGAACGAGGGAAGTGATTAAATCGGTTAGGTCTCAGAGGGTGTTTGATTTTTTCTTTTAGGAGGCTTAGAGGCCATCATTCATCATGATCGTCATGGACCTGCATCGCTGGAGGAATGTGACTGGCAATGTACCTTGTGGGGCATTTTTACATTTTCTCTTTAACAAAGGACTTTAAAAGGAGAAAAGGGCCTCATCAACATGCACGCTTGGGAGACCTTATGCCATTTAATTGGGTCCCCTTAAAATTTCATAGCAGACCCGAAGAGTCTGGTGTGGATTGTGGGGGCATTGTTTTTTTTTACCTGTACTGGCTCTTTCGTTTACTTTCACTTGTCAGCCAGGAATCCCCAGTTGATAGCTGAATGAGCAGAGCAGGGGTTAGTAACTGGTTGTTAGGATGCCAGCAGTTGCTGGCTCTCTGACAACCAGCATCTCTGAGCAGTGGTACAACTAGTCTGCAGTAAAATAAGGTGTAAAAAAATTTACTAAACACTACAAAATAAAAAAAAAATGTGAATGCATGCTGTATTTAACATGCATTTTTTTTAATTGTGTGCTTGAGATAAATACTGCATGATTTATTTTAATGCCAATACTCATGCTGTATTTAACGCTTAGTGAATTTCAGCCCCCTGTAAACCTCTATCTGCATGGTTGTTTGGGAGAGTTTTTTTGGCAGTTTTAAAAAATTATGACAGTCTGCAGACTGAAATAGAAAAGTAATGCTTGAAGTGCATCTATGGTCAACATTTAAAATTAGAAGAAGCTGCAAAGCATGCACAGAATTCAGAAAGTTGGTGAAAGAGTTGACCAGCAGACAGGCAGCACTCACAACATGAAAGAGGATTTTTCATTTAAGCTTATATTGGACTGTCAAAAAATAATTGTTTGTAATGTAATTACAATGCTGATGTTAAAATGGTGTATGATATGGCGATAGAGCTTAATACCGAAAATTATTTTGCTAAAGGCTTATATATTTTAGTGATGGGGTTTACATTAACAAAAGCAGGCATTTTACATTAAAATCTGTAAATCACAAGGGAAACCCACTGTAGGAATATGCTAAATAAGGAATTCTGGTTTTCAGACTCAACACTTGGACATCTAGAAGCAAAATTCTAAATGCAGTTATGTGCTGTTGCTGAAAGATATCCCAGATAAAGAAGACATTGATAAAATAAGAATCATTTCCTAATTAGTTTTAACAGCTGTTTTGTGTTAAGCTAATGACGAACCACAACATTTACAAATCAGAATTCAATTTCCTAAGCAACTTTGCTACTGTAATTTAAAGACCTTTTTTTCAAGGAAATGACCAAGGTTAAAAAGAATTTAAACAATTGCATAAAAGGACCTAAAGTGCATTCAGTCAAATACAGAGAAAAGTGCCCCTGAAAGATGAGGATTAACTTTTCAACAGACACTAGCGTGTTGTATCATCCCAGAGCTTCTTGATATTTTCCTTCAATAGTGAAATTGGTACTCTCCTGAAGCTGATGTCTACAGTTATTTACTTGATGATATGTGCCTGTTCTTTTCAAGTTATAATTCAAAATATAAATTTTAATAAAAAGCACAGCCAGCTGCACATAAAAGTTTATTTTACCTTAAGGTCTGGCTCACACCTATACATTTTTTGGTGGTTTTTGCAGAAACTCATTACAGTCCATTTAACATGGTTTCCTATGGGACAATTTAACATCTAAGCTTTTTTCAGCCGTTGCATTTTTGGAAAAGGTCAGTGACTTTTTTAAACGCAAAACTGTGCATTTTTGGTTCAACAGACCTCAATGGAGGCGCTGCAGAAAAGTATGTAGTGCGTTTAACACGTCGCAATTTTGCATCCATTTCTTTAGAGGGTTGAAATGTATGTGCCATATTTCTGTTATCCTTAAGGATTAACTTATCCTGTCTTGTACTGCACATGCTACACTGCCATTTTATAGGAGCTGTATAATATATCTCTCAAGCATGTTGCCTGCAGGGTGCTTACTTTTTCGTATTTGGGAATATTCAGTGAAGGAAAGTGGGAGTTAACTATGACAAGAGTTTGCCACAAGGCTTCATACAGACTGGAGGATTGTGAGTGTAAATAAAATTTGTTGTAACTTAAACTGGATTTAGATTCTTTTTAAAAAGGTCCAGGAATGAACAGAAAAAATAAAGGTTTTTTTAAAAGAACCTCATCAGACCAATGTGTTGCATTGCAGTGTTTTGCAAAAAATAAATCTTGCATGACGAATTTTTGATGCATGGACCTGTATTTCATCTTTAAAGTCACTTCAAATTGAATATTAAAAAAAAAAAAAATGCAACACAATAAAAAAGTATGTCAAAAGGGATGTGGTTTGCCAATGACAGATCAGACGCATCTACTGAGTGCTCCTAGATTCACGCCATATTTCTACCCAAGGGAACCTTGATAATGGAACGATTACGCTCCTCCAAATGGGAGTGTGTACTCCATTGTGAAGAAGTTCCCACACACAAGAAACATGCACTACCTTGGGAAGAAAGAGGGCTAAAAACTTTTTTTTTTTACTCCTCATGCATGCTTTGTGCAGACAAAACGGCCCCTGGTCAAGAGAAGCATTTAGCATCTTCTCCCAAATCACTACATTCCACACATACAAAAGAACCTACAGTCCCATGATTCTGACCAGGAGATGGAGGAGGTGGACCTTCCCAGGCACTGGGAGGAAATAAAACATCTCTTCCTTAACCATTGTGGTAGAGGAACTGCAATCTATCATGACCTCCCAGCAAGACTACCTCCACTAGCAGACAAGCACACTGCCTCCTGCGCTTGAAAGTGGTTCCCAGAGATAGTAACGTCTCATTCCTGTGTTCAAGTCCGGGCTTTCATGGGACATGCCACACCTTGCTGCCCTCTCAAGACTGGGGAAGTCTGAACACACTAAGATTACATCCACTCCCTGTACATCCTGGGTGAATGAGTGCAAGTGGGAGACAAGGGAATATAATTTGGGACAACAGTAATGGAACATGAGGATAGCACAGTAAAGTATATACCATGCTCAAGGACTTGCAACTCTGTGGGATGACTAACATCCCCTCAATGGCTGGGGGGGGCGAAGGCTGACAGTCACCTTATTGAGGAAGTTTGGCGAGTGGCTGGAGTGGTGATTAGGCCATGGCTCCATCTCAATGGAGCAAATGCTCACAGGAGCCGTGAGGTTGCCCAGATCAGATAGGGAACGCAGGCCCCCTGAGGCAACAGGAGTGAAGTTAAGGCCATGGTTTAAGGATTATTCAATTCCCTTCTGGTCAGACAGGTAACAGAACATATCAAAAGCACAGAACACCAGGCTTTAGGCATCCTAACAACCCTCAGCCATGCAATTTTTTTTGCACTATTTCAGCTTGAAAGAAACTTTCTACAAAGCGCAAGCAAAGCGATGACTTTGATAGTTCACAGCTGACCCTGTTCTTGGATCTCTCCCAATGTACCCTGGCTGAGCTGGTTACACATTATACAATTTTCTTGTACAATTTTCTGTCAGATTTACCAAAACCAATTAATATGAGGTCCCACCTAAACACTTTCAAAATTGTATGCAATCAGGCAGGCCCTTGCACTACATAATGTAAGGTAAATAAAAAAATTGTATAATGTGTAGCTAGCTTAAGGGACATGTTCACCGTCTGCTCCTGGCCATTCAGAAGCAAACATCCCCTATCACAAGGGCTGTCCAACTGGTCTGGGCATCTTCTCAGCTACTGTGGGCATTCCCTCCAATAAGTTGGAGCCATGGACTGATGCACTATTCTAGGCATTCACCACCACTCCATGTATTCACTATGGGTTCCTTTACTGGCATTGGACAGAAAATGGTGGGCTGAACAGTGACTGCATCCAATTAGCAGCACTCCCTGTTTACATATTCTGTCAGGAGCAGCCGCCACCTGTCAAAATACAATAGCCAGCAGCAGAAGACATTGTTTAGTGTAGATGGGGAAACATCAGGTGATTTTTCTTGTTCAACTAGCTGGTCTTGAACTAGAGAAACCTCAATTCTGTCTGTCCAGCTTGATAATCATGAGGAGTGAATTAATGGCAATTTGCAAAAAAAAAAAAAAAAAAAAAAAAACCTCCTCACTACTTTGAATTGGCTTAATAAGCATGTTTTTTGTGTGTTAATGCGTTAATGTTCTACTCATGAATTATTTTGAGCCTTGAGGGGAATGATTCTTGCTTTTATTAACCATCTGTCTGATCATAATTAGAAAAGAAAATATAATGTAAGCATTAGAGAAAATTATATAATGGATAGCTGTAATAAGCAGAAAACACAAAATAATGAAAGTCTGAACAAAATACCAAAATATCATGTACTTTAACGTCCCTTTCTAGGCAAATATAAGAAGTGTCCTTGTCAAGCAGGCCATTAATGATATGCACACCCAAAGAAGGACCATGCCTCATGTAAACAATATGTATGAGAAGACTCAGACTGCAGTGTCACATGACTATGGCTTTAAAGTGGAACTTTAATCAGAACATTCCTGCATAACTTTAGGCTGGATTCTTTTGCAGGTATAGCTATGTAAAACATTAAAAATAATTGTCTATACTGTTTTTTTTAAACAGTAATACAATGTCTCACCCTGCTCTGCACATGCTCAGTTGCTCTCCATTTTTAGGCACTGTCAAATTTGTAGAGGTCTATCGGACCGACAGCCCTAAAAACGGAATAAAACCCTCCTATACTTTACAGCCAAGGAAGCTGCTTTTGTAATCTGACTCATGTAGCTGGATGCCACAAACCCAGAAGGAAGACTGGGTGAAGATGGAAGCCCTGTCAGCAGTAACAGCGGGCCGCTGGAGAGCTTAGTTTTAAGGCAAGCCTTGCATAATGTGCTAGTATGCATACTAGCACATTATGACATTGCCTTGCAGGGGATTTTTTTTTTTTTAAGCTGCAGTTTTCTACTGCTTTAATAAAGCCATGATGTGGAGCTCTAAGATCTTTTCATTGCTTTCTCACAGCTGTTGAAAAAGGCCATTATTAACAGATATTAAGGGGTTCAATCACACCAATTTGCTATCATAGTACAGGTTACATGCTTTGCTGTGCTCCAGTGCTACTCACTGTAAATATCGCCTCAATGTACCGGTGTACTGTACTGCCCAAACATGCTGTAGGTGTGATTTTGGTCTGTTGGGCTGTATTGATAGCCAAAACACATGCTTTAATGCAACGTGTGTTGAGGTATGTGTTAAACTCTGAGCTGGTGTATATGGGCCCTAATAATCAAGGTAAAACATTTACACAGAACTGGATGAACCACAGCAGAACAGTACATGAATTAAAAATACATACATACACACAATGCATTCATAAAGTATTCAGACCACCTTCACTTTTTTTTTTTTTCAATTGTGTTATGTTGCAGTCTGATACTAGAGTTTAAATTCATTTTTTTCATTAATCTAATCTACACTCAGTGCCCCAGTATGACTAAGTGAAAATTAAATTTTAGAAATGTTTGCAAAATGCATAAAAAAACGAAAAACTGAAATATCACATTGGCATAAGTAGTTAGACCCTTGCAACAAAATTTGAAAGCTCAGATGCCTCCCATTTATCTTGATTGTTGCAGAGAAGCGTCTACACCTTGACCGGAGTCTATCTGTGATAAATTACCTTAAGGCCCCATTCACACTAGCGCGTTTTTTGATGCATTTTGCATTTTGCAGAAATGCACGGGAATTTTTTAACATGGGTTCCTATGGAACATGTTCACATCAATGCTTTTTTGTATCTCCGCGTTTTTGGAAAGGGTCGGGGACTTTTTCTCATGCAAAATGCAGCGTTTTGCATGTAATGGTTTTCAATGGACAAGCATCAAAAACGCAAGTGCACCTTTTTTGCAGCGTTTTTGATGCGTTTTTGATGCGTTTTTGGTGCGTTTTTGCCGTTTTTTTTTTTTTTTATTTTTTTTTTTTTTGTAATTTTTTTGTAAGACTGTAAAAAAAATGAAAAAAAAAAAAAAAAAACGCAAATCGCGGCAAAAGCAACATGCATAGGTGTGAATCGAGCCTAATTGGCCATAATTTGGAAAGGCACATGCCTTTTTATAAAAAGGCCTCACAGCCGACAATGCAAACTATATCAGAGGAAAAACCATGGAGGTAAAAAGGAACTGCCTGCAGAGCTCAGAGATTGGATTATTATTGTAAGACACAGATCTGGGGAGAAAAAAAAAGAAAAAGAAAAAATTATGCTGCACTGAAGGTTTCCAAAAGCACAATGGCCTCCATAACTCTCAAATAGGAGACATTTGGCACAACCAGGACTCTTCAAAAAGCTGGTCGCCCAATCAAACTGAGAAATCGGGAGAGAAGGGCCTTAGTAAGAGAGGTGACTAAGAACCCCATGTTCACTCTGAGCTCATGAGATCCTGTGTGGAGATGGGACAAAGTTCCAAAAGGACAACCATCACTGCAGCCCTCCACGGATCTGGGCTTTATGGCAGACGGAAGCCTCTCTCTGCAAAAACACATGAAAGCCCACTTGCAGTTTGCAAAAAGCACCTGAAGGACTCTCAGACTGTGAGGAACAAGATTCTCTGGTATGATGAAACCAAGATTGAACGGTTTGGCCTCAATTTTTAACATTATGTCCGGAGGAAACCAGGCACCGCTCATCCCCTGCCCAATACCAGTGAAACATGGTGGTGGCGGGGGGTGTTTTTCAGCAGTAGGGACTGGGAGACTGGCCAGGGTTGAGGGAAAGCTGATTGGAACAAAGTATAGAGATATCCTCAATGAAAACCTTTTCCACAGCACTCAGGACCTCAGACTGGACATTCGCCTTTCAACATGACAACGATCATAAGCACACAGCCAAGACAATACAGAAGTGGCTTAAGGACGACTCTGTGAATGTCCTAGAGTGGCCAAGCCAGAGCCCTGACTTAAACATCTCTGGAGAGACCTGAAAATGGCTGTCCAACGTCATTCCAACCTAACAGAGTTTGAGAGGATTCGCAAACAAGAATGACAGAAAATCCCCCAATGCAGGTGTGCAAAGCTTGTCGGGTCATACCAAAAAAGACTCAGGGCTGTAATTGTTGCCAAAAGGTGCTTCAACAGAGTACAGAGTCTGATTACTTAAGTGTGATATTTGAATGTGACATTTCAGTTTTTCATTTTTAAAAAAATTCACAGATATTTCTAAAGTTCTGTTTTCACTTTGTCATTATGGGGTACTGAGTGTAGAATAATGAGAAAAAAAAGATTTAATTCAAACAACTGTAGTTTCAGGCTGCAACATAACAAAAATTGAAAAAAGTGAAAGGGGTCATAATACATTATGAATGAGATTAGATGAAAAAATATTTTATATAATCTATATATAAAAAATTGTATACATTTATTTAAGAAAACACAAGATATAAAAATATAGACTCAAAGTTCCCCAAATATTTATAGGGACAGTTTTGGAAACCAACTCCCTTTTTCACAGGTTTACTATAGTACACAAATCTATCGTCATAAATGCATGAAACAATGGAATTTAGATTAGTAAATAAAGTTTGGGTTTTCCTTTTTGACTTTGTGTATTCAACAAGACATACCAGTTCTGTATTTTATAAACTAGATGAACAAACCTGATCGAATGCTGGAAATATGTAGTCTGCAAACTGGATCTCAGCAATGGAGGTAGCGCCAGAAACTGCAACTCCGATGCCAAATCCAACAATTCCCTGTTCACACAAGGGAGTGTTGAAAACTCTGTCTTTACCTGGAAAACAAATTCAGTAACTGACATACTGCTTGTTAAAGTGATCTGTTATACAATCTATTTGGGATTGAACGCAAACATGAATCACTGCCGGCAGAAGGAAACCCAACTTTGACAGAGTACACAAAGAATTAGGAGGAGAAAGAATGTGTCAGTTATTACCAGGCTTTGTAAATAGTGAAGTGCTGGGGCAGACTGCCACATTCTATTATGCAGGACTTTGCAGCTCTTTGTATCAGGAAAGCAGGTTATTAGTCCCATAAGCCAAACAGGTCTGGTATGCTTAGTATTTCATAAACCCAGACACACAACCAAGCGGAAATCCTCAAAGCTAAACTGTATGTGCCATCTTTCAGAGCCATCTTTCAGTACCAAAGTCTGAGCGACACAGCATATACAGTATACAGTCACAATAAATTCACCTTTTACCAGCAATGGGAAAATTGACACACCAAGAAAAATATAAACTAAAATAAAAGAAAATAAACATAACCACCACCACTTCTTGCTGCTGCAGTGAATGAAGGAAGAAAATACTGTAATCTTCATGAAGAAACAGTATTTTCAAAAGTGAAATATAAATGCTTGGATAAGCTTTGCACCTATGTTCATGCAGAAAGTTAGCCCTGCAGATTTCTAAAGATGTTCGTATTTTGTCTATACATCCAACCAACCTCTGATGTCAATGGCCAGGATCTAGTGCAAAGCTATGCAGAGACAATTTTTTTTTTTTTGGAACTGTACACAGACACATGAAAGCTTTTTTCACCTTAAAATGGAACTACACTTCATTTGAGCACCACAAACCAAAATGCTATTTAAAAAGAGCAGTCCCCCCCCCATCCGCTCATTTGTCTCCCCCCCTCCCCCCCCCCCCCCCGTGCCACATTTGGCACCTTTCGGGGGGAGGGTGAAGCGGATACCTCTGACAGGTACCCTTCCCTACTTTGCGGGAGACCGGGCTGCGGCACATTATGTCAGCAGCTCAGCCCCCTCCTACTCCCCCCCCCCCCCCCCCCGTCGCTGGGCCAGTAGGAGAGTGCAGCGGTGCCTCGCACATGCGCAGTAGGGATCCCAGAGTGAAGCTGTAATGCTTTACTACCAGATTCCCTTACGAGCAATGACGGCGGCAGCACCCAACAGCTGATGGAAACAGCTGCGGTGCCGACATCGCTGGACTCCAGGACAGGTAAGTGTCCTATTATTAAAAGTCAGCAGCTGCAGTATGTGTAGCTGCTGGCTTAATTTTTGCCGGGGTGGCGGACCTTCTATTTCATTAATTTTTAATATTCAAAGCACACTCCCCCATCCATCCATGTCTCCATGCTTTATTTTGTTGAGAAATCCCTTTGAAAAACACCTCCCTAACATTTCTGGTCATGGCCATCTTGAGAAAGGGCAGATGATTCATGTAACATTTACTTTCTGAAATCACAAAATAAGTGCAGCGCTAAGGTGGTGAAAAAAAAAAAAAAACAAAAAAACCTTTTGGAGGGTTAATAAGGTGTAAATACAGTACGTGCAACTGAACGTTCACTGTGCTATGTGTAAAAATAAAATTGACAAATATATTATACATCGAGAGACGATAATAAAATTACCATAAATGGTTAAAAGAAAAGGTGATAAAATATCCAAGGTGAAGGAAAAGATTGTGGAATGAATTAAAAGTGTAAAGAGAGCAAGGAGGAAAATTCAATGTGCATAAATGTGAATGCAAAATTTGACAATTAGATCAGTGCTAAGAAAATGTCCAAAAGAGAAATGTCCAATGCATTCATTGTTGAAATACCAAAGACAAGAACAATGTTCCTAAGCATAGTCCAAAGAAGGGCAATGAAGTCTCAATGTCAGCAATAATTATCCCATACGTGAAAAAGATCCACCACCAATATGGAAGAGGCTTACCAGAACTAGTGGACTCAATAAGGCTTACGCCCAAATGAGTCAACCAGGCAGGTGTAACCACACCAAAAAGTGGAGCTTCCACGCCACTCTTTCCTGACCACAATGGAAGGTGATCCTTTGATCTTTGTTGCGGATCGGTCTTGAGATGACACGATTGCGTCAACAATGGTAAACAAAAGAGGCAAGCTGTATATCTCGATGAGCAGCGATGTATCCAAAAAAAGGACAAAGAAACTCCACATAGTGTAAATCGGCAAGTTCTAGGATTTATTGTAAAAGGTCAAGAACACTTGCATGTCCAAGAATTAAAAAAAAGCGCTCGTTTAACCACTTAAGGATCAAAAGATTTGCCCCCTTAGTGACCAGGCCATTTTATGCGATACGGCACTGCGTTGCTTTAACTGACAACTGGGTGGTCGTGCGATGCTGTACCCAAACAAAATGTACGTCTTTATTTCGCACAAATAGAGCTTACTTTTGGTGGTATTTAATCACATCTGTGGTTTTTAATTTTTTTGGCTATAAACCAAAAAAAGCAACAATTTTGAAAAATAAATATAAAAAAAACACAACTTTTTTTTTTTTACTTTTTGCTATAATAAATATCCCCAATTAAAAAACAAAAAAAAAGGTATTTCTTCCTCAGTTTAGGCCGATATGTAGTCTTCTACATATTTTTGTTTAAATAAATAAATAAATCACAATAAGTGTATATTGATTGGTTTGCGCAAAAGTCATAGCGTCTACAATAGGGGATAGATTTATGGCATTTTCATTATAATTTTTTATTTTTTTATACTAGTAACAGCGGTGATCAGCTTTTTTTTTGGGACTGCGACATTGCAGCAGACAGATCGGACACTTTTTTGGGACCATTGACATTTATACAGTGATCAGTTCTAAAAATAGCCACTGATTACTGTATAAATGTCATTGACAGGGAAGGGGTTAACACTAGGGGGCACTCAAGGTGTTAAATGTGTGTCCTAGGGAGTGTTTCTAACTGTGGGGGATGGGACTGCCTGGGGGAGGAGACCTGTTCCTAAGCAGTAGGAACAGCAGATCAGTCTCCTCACCCCTGACAGAATGGAGATCTGTGTTTACATTGACAGACCTCCATTCTGTTGCTCTCAATGGGCGATCGCGAGTGCCTGGCAGACACCGCAAACGCCGGGCACGTGCATCGGCTCAGTCATCACATGCACCACCCCCTAGTGCTCTTAGAGCGGCCAACATACAGCTATGACGGCTCGCCCAGGGGAGCCAACCTGCCGCAGTATAACTGCGGCAGCTGGTCTTCAAGTGGTTAAAATATCACTCAGCACAACAGCACCGACAGAGCTTGATCCAACGCATTTCGTCTAAAGAGAGATTATCTGGGGTGTCAGCCTGTCCGGGACATTGCGTTTATATAGGAAATATGACTGATTAAATAGGGTACCAACCCGTGACAATGTTCGTATGAATTGTTTGTAGTGAAGCATTTACTTCCTAAAAAGCAAAATGGTGCGGACGCGTGCGGGCCAAGAAATTCAGTACCTCTCAGGTCACGATTATGGTATTGACTAATGCTTGGGTACTCTGATTGGTATCGCCCTTTTTAATTTTAGCTATGTGTTCGTTGACTCGCACAGAAAAAGGGCCAATTGTTCTACCAAAATGTATTGCTTCCCACAAAGGCAATTCAAAAGATATACAATACACTTGGTAGCACATGTAGAGAAAGGTTTCATGGGGTAGGAACGATTAGTAACTGTAAATTGAGACTTACATCTACTCCATTGCACTTTTTACATGGATCGTACCCGACAAGGCTGTGAAAAAGGAAGGGCCTGACAAGGGGGTTGATATTAGGAGCGAGTTTACTCTGTAAGGAGGGAGCACCTCTATATATGACTTTAGCTCTGTCAGGCTTTTTCTGTAAGAGTCAACGAACACATAGTTAAAATTTAAAAAAAGGGCGATACCAATCACAGTGTACACAAGCATTACCGTCAATACCATAATCGTGATCTAAGAGGTACTGAACTTCTCATTATAGATAGATAAATTTCCCCTTGGAGGGGTGGAGCTTCCACCAGAGGAGTTTCAAGGTTGGAAACCTTCTAGATATTCGAATTACAATCCCACTCGCCGTCAGGTATGAACGTGGAGTGGGATATCAATGCTTTTATCAATAGGACATGATGCGGTCTTTGCCAGTTTTTGTTTCTGATATTTGCCATCCAAGGGTTGATCCCAACAAAGCGAGAGATTTTAGTTTAGATTTTTTCTGTGCTTTTTCTTTTTTTAGATTTTTCTTTTTCTCTCTGTTATCAAATATATATTTATAAAGTATAAAATAATAATTATGATGTCCATAAATTACTATGTCTGTTTTATTGTTCTGTACAGAGATTAATCATGGGTCACAAACTATGTCTCAGTCATTTTTTAAGTATCATAATGATCGTTAGAAACCTTAAACATTTTAAATATGTCTTGCTTTCCATCTATATCGAGGCTTGGTTTGGCTACTTCCCGATTCCTTTGAGGAAGTTGGCTGTTATCGCGGTGGTTGTAGATGTCGGCCTTGTTTTGACAAACATACTTCCACGCCCTTTGTTCACTCAATCAATGGGCTGACGACATGGTGCATGCAATTGCCTGTCCTTCAGAACGAGGCTTGGCCCGCACGCGTCTGCGCCATCTTCCTTTTCAGAAAGCAATTGCCTCACTACAAATTCATACAAATTCATACGAACTCTGTCACAGGTTAGTACCCCATTTAATCAGTCATATTTCCTATATAACCCCAATGGCCCGGACAAGCTGACACCCCAGATGTCTCTTTAGCTGAAACGTGTTGGATCGAGATCTGTTGATGCCATTGCGTTGTGCTGAGTGAGATTTTAAACAAGCCCTTTTTTATTCTTGGACATGCGAGTGTTTATGACCTTTTACAATAAATCCTAGAACTTGCTGATTTACACTATGTGGAGTTTCTTTGTTCCTTTTGGATACATCGCTTTTCATTGAGATATACAGTTTGCCTCTTTGGTTTACCATCGTTGAAACAATCGTGTCATCTCAAGACCGATCCGCAACAAAGATCAAGGGATCATCTTCTAGTGTGGTCAGGAAAGAGTGGCGTGGAAGCTCCCCTTTTTGCTGTGGTTACACCTCCTGCCCGGTTGACTCATTTGGGCGTAAGCCTTGAGTCCACTAGTTCTGGTAAGTCTCTACCATATTGGTGGTGGATCTTTTTCACGCATGGGATCATGGTTGCTGACATTGGGACTTCATTCTCCTTCCTTGGACTGCGCATAGGAACATTGTTCATGTCTTTGGTATTTCAGCAATAAATCCATTGGACAATTTTTCTTTTGCACTTTAGTATCCTATTGGACATTTTCTTTGCAAAATATGACAATTAGATCTGTGCTTTCGCACTTATGAACATATGTGATATACCCATTTGAATTTTCCTCCTTGCTCTCTTTACACTTTTAATTCATTCAACAATCTTTTCCTTCACCTTGGATATTTATCACCTTTTAACCATTTATGGTCATTTATCATAGTCTCTCGATGTACTATGTATTTATGTCAATTTTATTTTTACACATAGCACAGTAAACCTTCAGTTGCACGTACTATATTTACACATTATTAACCCTCAAAAGGTTTTTTTCCACCTTCTTAGCGGTGCACTTATTTTGTCATTTATTACGCATTATCGTCTATTGCTGTGCTGCTTGGCTTTTATAGCTCTAGGACATTAGTGCAGTATTTATCTCGGTGTTTACTTCCTTGAATCAACCTGACCTTAGCTCAGGCATGCAAACATGAGAGGGTGTGCTTAGCTGAGAAAGCCCCTCCCCCCTACTGAAGACTCCTGGGATGTATGACATAATTTCCCTAGGCACTGAAACCAGGACGCAACTGAAGAAATAAAAATACGTTTAAACAAAAGTAAATAAGTAAATAAGATATACTTTCCTATGTCTTTACTAATGCTAGCAACATAAGGATTAAAAAATAGTCAACGTTGAGTGAGAAAGTGAAGTTCAGTTTAATGCAGAGAATGCATTGGGATAAAAAAAAAAAAAACTTTTGCCATTAGAACCACTGTAATCCCTATAGACTTTATGTATACTAGCAGCTCAAACTTGAGTACACATAGGTTTTTCGCAGAGTTTAGGAGCTGCTGCAGTTAGATGAGCTTCAACCTCCCTCTCCTGAATGCAGAACAATCGAGTTCAGGATAGGAACATTTTGACCGCCGGCCACAGGAAAACGCAAATCGCAGCAAAAGATTTTACTATTATATACAGTATATAAAAAGAATATTTACATATTACATACATACATACATGGGGCATCTTGAAGCGTTCATTACCAACAAAGGATTATGTACAAAGTATTAAATAAATTGAGTGTTCAATACTTTTTCCCTGTGCTATTCCATTTTTATTACACATGACGTCTGAATGAATTTGTTTTGGTTTCTTTGTATGTATGGATTGCAGCTCCAGGTCTCCCTCTTCTTGTTCTCTGTCTGTCACAGACACATCAAAAACGAGAGCTGATGGCTTCTTTTTAACCACTTCCATACCAGGCCATAGTAATATGATGCCAGCAGGAACATCTCCTCCCTCCAGGTGGACGTCACATGACGTCCTCCGATTCTCACCACTCCTGCGGGCCCCCAGCGAGGCAATGAGGCATGTCCCTCAGGACACAGCCCATTCCTGATGATGGTAAAGAGCCAATAAAAATGTACAGTGTTGCATGACTGAGTAATTGTCAAAGTGTCAGAGCGCTGAAAGCTGAAAATTGGTCTGGCCAGGAAGAGGCTATAGTGCCCTGTATTGAAGTGGTTAACAAAGGGGTACCCCTTTTGCTCATTAGGAGCAGCATCTGCTTCATTTTATGTGTGTACAAATGGCACAAGCATTATGCAATGTTATTTCCCCCCACTGTAGCTTTTTCTCCATTCAGAGTAGAGAAAAAGAAAAAAAGAACAGGGGCAGGTTTTACAAAATAATTACTGTGATATGCTAAGATTGTCTATTACAGTGATCATGTGATCGGGAGCTGGCCCTCATGGCTGCCAATCATTCGAGACCCTGACTTGTCACTGACAACTCTGTCTCCATGCTGAGAGTGAGCTATGGAGCACACTTCCAGCACAAACACAGGAGCACATATACACATCGCCTCAGAAGGGGGCCCACCACCGTGACACCACATGTGTGTATGATGCTGGGGTCATCAATGTGTTAAAGCCCATCTCCAGTGAAGACAAATGCCCCACTGCAGTGGAGCTGTCCCTGCACAGCAAGGATCAAATGCGAACTGACATCTAGGGGCCACTAAAAGAACAGTTCCTTACCTGATCCTCCACTCCCCTTGCAGTCAGCGCTCTCCTCTATTCCCCTACACTGCAGCAGCGGATTGTCCCTCAGAACCTTCAAACCCATTGCAGGGCTACAAGCTCTACACTGGTCTTGATGACATCAGAAAGCATCTCACCACTGAAACACGGTGAGAAATGCCTGCTGGGAACAGTCTTAGAGCCTGGAGGGATCAGAGGATTGGGTAAGTAACACTGCTCTGAGATCACAGAGCTGGTCTAGGTTCTGAAAAGATCCCAACCATATGGTCAGGATCCACCCAGAATCCTGGATTGGTACCTGCCCCCTCCACAGCCTAGGGCTCCAGTGAGCACTGGAGGTGAAAGCAGAAATCTGCTGACTGTCACGGCTCTCTGCTCAGAGTGGAGGGGGGAAACTGCGTGATCAGTGGTGTTTGATCGCTCAATTCTCACTACAGAGCTGGCTGGGGACAGATGCAGCATCAGATTGGTGCTGCATCCACCTAGGAGAGTATAAAGGCTTGTTTTTTTTTGAAAGCCATACTTTTCAAGATATGTTACTCTAAAAAAGGTATTTAACATTGAATACCAGACTTTAAATGCCTGGTATTCTGGAAAAAAAAAAAAAAAAAGTCAGGCTTATATGTAAGCTAAGGGGACCTCTAAAAAGTAAGGGTCATGCCTTTTCAGTCATGGCCCACTGTTCATTATATAAAAGCAGAGTTAAAAAAAAAAAAAAAAAAAAGAGAAAGAAAGACACATGCATTTACACATTCCTTTGTGGAAGGTAAAACCCCAAGAATAAAGTGCTTCTATGGTCAAAGTTAAAAATCATATATTCATTTTCCTATTGTATTTCAATTACTTATAGCCTACTCCTATTAATCTGAATAATCTTGAAGTTTGTAAACTCACTTTGTGAAGATCCCAACACATTTACCTTCTTGAATTCTGTGACATGTATTCACTATGCCACAAGAATATGCACTGCATGTCTTGTTTATATTCCCCTCGCACATGTTCCTGAAAATAGGGCACACCAATACAGGCGGTCCCTTACTTACAAACATCTGACTTACAAACGACTCCTACTTACAAACGGAAGGAGACAACAGGAAGTGAGATGAAATCTACCCCTAGGAAGGGAAATTCACTCCTGTAAGAGTTAATATGGCAAAAAAGGTGTCTCCACTGATGCTTTATCACCAGTCCATGTTTCCTTAACAGCACAAAATTTTCAAAATCCAATCGTCATTGGGTCAGAAAGTGAGGCGGAATCTTCTGAACAGGGGCACAGACAGCTAAACAAACATTACAATGGGTGATAACTAGGGTTGCAACTAACGATTATTTTCATAATCGATTAGTTGGCCGATTATTGTTTCGATTAATCGATTATTCGATTAATAACCTAAAAAAAAGTGTGGTGTATAATTTAGTTAATGTGTAAAGTTTTTAAAAAAGGTAATTTATTCTTAAATATCTCTATGCAGTGGTAAATATAAATAACCAACTATATGGTTAAGGAGCAAAATATCGAATCCACTCTGAGCATAACAGACAGAAGATATATACTATTAGAGGAGAGATATACTGTATATACTATTGAAGGGTGAATCTGGTAAATACCATCGGATTCAGTGAATTTTATTAAAAACAAAAACAATGTTTTCCTTTAAAAAAAAAAATGTAATTTTAAGAACGTTCGTTCTTTCATTCAGTGAATGTACAAAGATTTTTTGTCTGAATATTCTGAAAATTGATCGGTGTGGCCAGCATAAGGCTCAGTACACACCTATGCAGTTTGCTTTTCATCTGTTTCTGCAGTGCTTTTTGCTGTGTGTTTTGATTTTTGTGCATGCGATTTTGCTGCGATTTGCCTTTTTGCATTTTTTGGCCAATTTGTTGTTGGGCAGATTAAAAAACACATATTGCTGCAAAAATGCATTACATGCTTTTCTGCAGCTTCTCTATTGAAGTATATTGAACAAAAAAAAGCACAGTTTTGTGTGAACGTGTGCCATAGGAAACCATGTGAATGAACTGTAGTGCGTTTCTGCAAAAAGCACCAAAAAACACATAGATGTGAACCAGGTCTAAGACGTTTAGTAACATAATTGGGTGAAAAAAACTAAAATTAGCCTTTTATAGTACAAAAAAAAAAAGCAGATAATCACTACTGTAAGGGGTTAATTTTTTTTTTTAGTGTAGAACTGTGAAAGTAATATTTGCAGTAGCGATTATTTGCTTTTTTTACTATAAAAGGGCTCATTTTAGGTTTTTTTTTAACCCCATTATGTTACTGGCTGATTAATCGATTATGAAAAAAGTAATCGATTAATTTCATAATCGATTAGTTGTTTCAGCCCTAGTGATAACCCTTCCCTATGCTATCCAAAAATCTTAAAAATTGATTTTTTTGGCTGGAGCTACACTTAAAAAATGTACCTGACAAACAGATTCAACTTAAGAACAAACATACAGTCCCTATCTTGTTTGTAACCCATGGACTGCCTGTAGTGGGTGCTGGCACAACTACCAGCTGGTTACTGGAAACATCACAGATAAATGCACATATTTGCCAGCACGCCAGGATCTTGAAATGTCTTCCAAAGATTTTTATTGCAGAAAGATCACATCTCAAGAGAAAGTGCAACGTTTTGGAGCCTCGCAGGACCCTTTTCGTCAGGAGACCTGCGAGGCTTTCGAAACATTGCAACCTCTCTTGTGATGTGATCTTTCCACAATAAAAACCTTTGGACAACATTTCAAGATCCTGGCAAATATGTGCATTTGTAAGCACTGCATGTGTCACACATTTCACAGAGCCTGCCCTCTGAACTACAGAGAAACTGAGCAGGAGTTGTTTCAGGAGGCAGAAACACCACATCATGACTGCTTGAAGGCAGCATGGTACCATGGGTTACATAGTCCTTAGAAATTAAACAGCAGAGAAGCTGCAAAGCATGCAGGGAATTCAGGAAGTTGTGGAAAGAGATGACTAGCAGGCAGGCAGCACTCACAACATGAAAGGAAATTTTCCAAGTAAGCTTATATTGGATTGACAAACAACTATTGTTTGTACTGTTATTACAATGGTGAGGTATTAAAATGAAAGTGTATGCTGTGACCAAAGAACATTTAAACAATTGTAAGTTTTGAGTAAACAAAAGAGTCTGCACACTAAGTAATAAGCTATCCCACCCCATCAAAGCCAAAAGGAACCACATTTCTAGACCAGATGTATACATACCTAAATTAGCCAGTCCACAGCATTCTTCACGTTCTTACTGTTAAAGAAGATTTCAGCTAGAGAAGAGCCGGCAAGTCTTTAATCCTGTCATTTATTGGTACATCAGAGTGACAATAAAACAATAATGCTGATGTGTTTCGGCAATAGCCTTAGTCAAAATCTTCTTTCCCTTGGTTATGCCGCCATAGTCCATTTCCACAGCCTTCTATGAGACCATCTGTCAGTATAGAAGATACAAAGGAACCAGCCTATAGACGTTTATGGGGTTCCACTACCCAAGCATGGCAAGGGGAAAGATGGTTTCCACAGGCCACAGATGTATGGTTTAGGTAAATTTACATCCTTTAGCTCAGGGGTGATAGGAAAAGATTATTAGCACCTTCTTTAAAACTAGTTTTCCTTATCCCCAGGCATCTCACCAACTCGCCCACACGTCATTTCATATGCCTTTTCTTTATGAATAAAAATCCAACGTGGCAGCAACATACTGAGGAGTTAAAAAAACTGCCACAAGCTCAGAATAAGCTCACCATGCTGCTGAATCATGACAAGGAAATGCTGTGGTAGTTTACGTACGCACACCTCAAGGTTTCATTTTCTGGAACCCAGCATCAAGAAGACTGCTTGTACTTTGATAAATGAAAGTTAAAAAACACTCCCACCTTATTTACCAGAAAAAAAGACTAACTTGTGAAAGGCCGACCCTCATTAAGTTTTTCCTGCTTACAAGATTTACATGCAACTCCAAATGAAAGCACATTATTATACTGGAGGCTTGTAAGAATTTCCTAGCGTCAACTGTTATCCTTCCTAATATTCTAAAAGTAGAACATGTAGGAGGCTTGATTGCCGTATTTGTTCTTTTAGTACACCAACTACAAAAAAAGTCACCTTGCTCTCATGTTACAAAATAACTTTGCATTCACAACTAATTAAAATCACTTTATTAAGAAAGCATTACATGAATTTAAAGCAGTATTAAACCCAAAACCAAACAATTTATATACTGCAGCTTTCCAATTATTAGATGTAGTGGCTGCATTCATTTTTTATTTTTTTTGGCTTTTTCCTTCTGTTTTAACCTGGTGATCTGGCCAGTAACACATCTACTGTATTAGGGTGCATCCACTCTGAATGAAGGAGCACAGGGGGCACCTTTGGATACCAGCATTGTCAGTCTGGTGGAGGGGAACATTAGAAGTGCTAGCAGATTTAGATACGCTAACAAATTGAAGCCAAATTGCAGCTCACATCTTAAAAGCAGTTAGAGCAACAGTTTTTGTTCCTCTTGGAATAAAGTTGTTACATAAATAAAAGTCAGATCATTGTAAGCCTAAAAACACCCACCACAAATAAACAGATTTTTAAAACAGCTTACCTGTAAAATCCTTTTCTTGGAGTACATCACGGGACACAGTTCACCATAATAATGGCTATGTGGGTTATACGCTTACCTTTAGGTGATTGGACACTGGCAACCAATAGTAAGACGGTTCCTTCCATATAACCCCTCCTATACAGGAAGTACCTCAGTTTTGTAGCAAGCAATGACGATCCCAGAAAGAGGGGAGGGACCTCTGTGTCACATGATGTACTCCAAGAAAAGGATTTTACAGGTAAGCCGTTTTAAAAATCCGTTTTTCTTTATCGTACATCACGGGACACAGAGCACCATAATAATGACTATGTGGGATGTCCTAAAGCAATGCATCGGAGGGGGGGGGGGGGTATAAAGCTGTGTGACTATAAAGCTGCCTGCAACACGCTGTGGCCAAAAACAGTCTATTTTTGAGATCTCACATCCACCTGGTAAAACCTGGTGAATGTATGAATTGAAGACCAAGCGGTTGCTTTGCAAACCTGAGCCATAGACATCTGCTGGCGTACTGCCCATGATGCACTAACCCTCTAGTGTAGTGTGCTTTTAAATCCCGGGGTGGAAAGCTGTGTGACTATAAAGCTGCCTGCAACACGCTGTGGCCAAAAACAGTCTATTTTTGAGATCTCACATCCACCTGGTAAAACCTGGTGAATGTATGAACTGAAGACCAAGCGGTTGCTTTGCAAACCTGAGCCATAGACACCTGCTGGCGTACTGCCAATGATGCACTAACCCTCTAGTGGAGTGTGCTCTTAAATCCCGGGGTGGAACCCTGCACTTTAATCCATATGCCTGGATAATAGTCTGACGAATCCACCTGGATATAGTTAAACTTGTTGCCGGGTGTCCTTTTTTAGGACCCTCAGGCAAGACAAAAAAAACAGTCTTCCGAAAGGGAGCTGACATTTCCAAGTAAACTTATCGCCCTCACCACATCCAATGAGTGAAGCGACCTTTCCTCCCTAGTCTTAGACCCCATTCACACAGGGGCAACACGACTTGCAGGTCGCCTCAGCGAGGCGACCTGCAGACGAATGCCCGGGCGACTTGCAAAACGACTTCTGCATAGAAGTCTATGCAAGTCGCCCCAAGTCGCCCCCCGAAGTCGTACAGGAACCTTTTTCTAAGTCGGAGCGACTTGCGTCGCTCCCCTTAGAACGGCTCCATAGTACAGAACGGGAGGCGACTTGTCAGGCGACTAGGTCGCCTGACAAGTCGTCCCTGTGTGAATGGGGTCTCAGGGTTTGGAAAAAAGGAAGGTAAAATGATATCCTGATTTAAATGAAATTTGGAAACCACCTTCGGTAGAAAATCCGGACGAGGGCGCACCTCGTCCGGACACTCTGTCCTGATGAAGAATCATAAAAGGTTCTTTGCAAGAAAGGGCGGCCAATTCTGACACCCTTCTAGCCGATGTTATAGCCACTAAGAAAACTAATTTTCTGGTCAATAGGACAAAAGGGATATGCCTAATAGGTTCAAAGGGTTGACTCTGTAAGGCTGACAGTACCAAATTTAGGTCCCAAGGATATAAAGGTGGTTTAAGTGGTGGCCTCAGGTGTGCTACTCCCTTGACAAAGGTTCGCACCAAAGCATGGGATGCCATTGGTCTTTGGAAAAAAAACGATAAGGCCGAAATCTGTCCTTTAATTGTCCCAAAAGCGAGCTGCAAGTCTACTCCTGTTTGCGAGAACTCTTCCAATCGTATACCTACGAGGGTTCCATTTCCTTTTCTCACACCAAGAAATGTATGACTTCCAGACTCTATAATAGATAGCTCTAGAAACTGACTTTCTAGCGTTTATCAAAGTGGACAAGACTGAACCCATAACACCACAGTCTTTCAATAGTCTGGTCTCAATAGCCAGGCCATCAAATTCAGCAAACGTAAAGAAGGATGGAATATGGGCCCTTGAGACAACAGGTCTGGATGGCAAGAAAGGACCAATGGGTCCCCTACTGCCAATTTCACAATCTCCGAGTACCATGATCTCCTAGGCCACTAAGATCACCGACTTCCGTTCCTCCCGTATTCTGCGTAGTAAGTGCGGCAGAATTTGGATTGGAGGGAAGGCATATATCAGAGAATACTGATCCCAACTAACTACTAATGCGTCTATCCCAACAGCAAGCGGATCCTTGGTCCTGGATACAAACCTGTCCAGCTTGGAATTGAATCTGGATGCCAGTAGATCCACATCTGGGGTCCTCCAGTATTGGCAGATCTGTAGAAAAACTTTGGGATGCAGGGACCATTCCCCTGGTAACAATTTTTGAGGACTTAGGAAATCCACCCGCCAATTGTCCACCCCCGGAATAAACACTGCCGACAGAAACGGCACGTTTTTCTGCCCAGGTCAGTATATGATCTACCTCTCTTTGGGCTGCCCGACTCCTGGTACCTCCCTCGTGGTTGATATATGCCACTACTGTGGAGTTGTCGGACTGGACTCTGACAGGAAAACCCCGCAATCTGGATGTCCAGAATCGCAGGGCCAGACGAGCTGCCCGGATCTCCAATAGATTGATGGGCAGAGTCCTTTCTGTCTGGGACCATATTCCCTGAACAGACGCTTCCTCTAGGACTGCTCCCCAGCCGAGAACACTGGCATCTGTGGTTACAACTTTCCAGGCTACCGGTGGAAAAGATTTCCCTCTTTTTAAGTTGCTGGTTTTTAACCACCAAGAGAGGTTCCATAGAACCTGCGGAGATAGAACCATAGGCTGATCTAGGGTTCGAGCTGACTTGTCCCAGGCTTTTAGAATACTGTTCTGGAACACTCTGGAGTGGAACTGTGCATATGGCACTGCGCTGAAAGATGACACCATCTTGCCCAGTAATCTCATGCACAGCCGAATAGAAGCTGTTGGTTCTTTTTTCACCTTCTGTACAAGTTCCACTATGGAGGCGACCTTTAAGGGCGGAAGAAACACCTTTTCTTGGGCAGTTTCCAAGACCAGACCCAGATACACCAAGGCTTGGGTCAGACAAAGAGCTGACTTGTCCATATTTAGCATCCAACCTAGGCATTGTAAAAAAACCATACTGTTCTTGACACATTTGAACTAGTATGGGGCGAGAGCATTCCCTTAGAAGAAGATTGTCCAGATATCCTACTATGGAGACTCTTTGAGACCTTAGGGAGGCCAACACTGGGGCCAAAATCTTTGTGAAGACCCTGGGGGCCGTGGCCAGACCGAAAGGTAGTGCCACAAATTGGAAATGACTGCCCTCTACAGCGAAACGTAAGAACCTCTGATGTGGACCGAATATCGGCACATGAAGGTAAGCGTCCTTGATATCTATGGACGCTAAATAGTCTCCCTTTCCCAGAGACTTTATTATTGAACGAACCGACTACATGCGGAAGGATCGGACATCTACAAAGACATTGAGAGCCTTGAGGTCCAAAATGGGCCTTACTTCCCCATTTGGTTTTGGCACGGTGAATAGGTTTGAGTAAAACCCCTTGAATCTTTCCTCGTGCGGAACCTTTACAATTACCCCCTTCGTCAGCAGATGGTGTAAAGCTAGGAATAGGCATCTTCTTTTCTCTGGATCTGACGGGACCCTTGAGTACAGAAACCGGTTCGGGCGGGAATCTCCCTATCTCTCCCTATCTACTCTATTCTGTAACCATATTTTACAGTGGAAATGACCCATCTGTCTTGAACCAGTTCTTCCCAGGCCTCTCCAAACAGCCAAAGCCTGCCCCCCACTCATGAGAGTGGGAGCACCCCTTCACAAGGTAGACTTGGAGTTGGGCTTGGGTGTTTTTGGGGCCCAGGGTTTCTTCTGACCCTGGGGTCTTTTAAACCCAGACGGCTGAGGCCGTCGATACTGCTTAGGGGAAGAGGCACCAGGTCCTGGAGCATTAGGAGTTTTATAAGAGGGTTGCTTCCTTTTCTTTTTAATAGAAAGCAGGGTACTCTTTCCTCCAGAGATCCTTTGGATGTATTTATCCAGATCCTCGCCAAACAGGCGCTCTCCATGAAATGGAAAAGCTGCGAGTAGCCTTTTACATGGCGTCTCAGCAGACCAGTTCTTTAGCCACAGTACTCTGCGCATATGAATTGACAGTAACGTAAAACGAGACATCTGTTGGATTGAGTCTTTCAATGCGTCTACCGCAAAACATAAGGCATGAGTAATCTCTGATAACTCCTCAGCAGATTCCTCCTGGCAAGGTATGTTGTTTACCAACCTCTTAAAGCGATCTTTCGGGGATTGGCAAATCCCAACAGTTGCAACTGCTGGCTGAACTGCTGCACCAGCCACCGAAAAAGGAGGCCTTTAATAAGGACTCTAGCTTTTTATCAGCCGGATCCTTGAATACCTGGGCATTATCCACTGGACAGGTTAAACTTTTATTCACAGAAGATATGGCAGCGTCCACCAAGGGTGTGCTCCATTTTTTCCTGAACTTCTCCTCCATAGGGTATAGGACAGAAAACCTTTTTTTTCAGGGTGCTCCCAGTCCGCGTAAACCACCTGCTCCAGTAACGGATGCAAAGGGAACGCTTGGGAAATTTGCTGAGGTCGCAAAGATCCCAAAGTAGAACAGGAGAGGGCAGACTCCTGAACCGGGGGTAACTTAAACCCAATTCGTACCATCTCCATTAGAGCTTGGATAAACCATTTTTGGGAATGGGAGGCTGAAATTGGCTCTTCAGAGCCAAAGTCCTCACCCGAGGATTCTTCAGCCTCTCCTTCCGCTCGGTCCATTATGACCACTTCTTCCAAATCCTCTGCCCATTCTGGTTCCAGATCACCTGGACCCATCTGGCTATACGAGTCCTGGTGCTCTAGTGATTCTCCACTTTGCCCAGGCTCAGGGGAGGGAGATCTATTATTATTTCCTCCCCCCTGTGTTACAGAGGCAATCATGCCAGCTATTTTGCCCTCAAGGCCCGCTAAGGCAGATGCCAAATCCTCCTTTGTAACATAAGCCGAGGCAGGTACATTGGTAGTGGCCACTATGCCTGACAAGTGCAATGGCCCAGCCAGGCCAGATGCTGCAGGTCTTTCAGGAGAAACTGAGGCTGCATCAGCATGGGGTTGGTCTCCTGCTTTTTGCGGAAGGACTCTTACCCCTGTGCTTGCCTTGTTCCCTATACCTCGTTTTCTGGAAGACATTGCTTACACATGAGGAAGAAAAAAGGAGTACTCCCCACAACTATAACCAGCCTTTAACCTGTCACCACTGTGTCAAAGACCACCAGACTCACGTGCCCAACAACCGCTCTGTGTTTGTCCACGCGCACACCAGGAGCTCCATGCCTATAAGCACTAGCCTGAGAGTGAGCGCGCGCATCAGCGATCGGCGGCATGCCTACCGCGCGGCGCACCTGTGACGCACACAGCAGCGGCACACGTGCACACCGGCGGCACGCACGTGGCGGACACGCACCTCACGCACGACAGACATAAAAGGGGAGTGACTAGTTCTCCTAGGTTAGAAAAGAAAAAAGCCGTGCCACATCCAAAAAGCTTATTCAAAGAAAGAAGGTTCCCCTGAGTGGATTTTTCCTGGCACTTGCACAAAAAATAATATAGAGTGGGAGAGTACACATTCATGTATAGAGTAAAACAATAACTCGCAATTATGCGTTATGCCTGCTGTCCTCTGCTTACCCTTTTATACACATGACTTACAAATTTCGTTATACAGCTCTTTTTTCTATGCTATTATAAAATCCTCAATAGATTTTCTAAGTACTAACACCTTTCCTCTGCTTGCCTCTCTCCGCCCCCCCCCCCCCCCCGGGTGCGTCTGCCACTAGCGGTTGCCCGGCACGGAAAGCCGCCCAGCACTCCTAGCTGGGTGGCACTTCAGGAGGTTACCAGGGCAACACAACAACTATGCCCACTACCTCCATATTGCCACTCCGGCGGACATGCGCAGTCCGCCGGTGAGGCATTCCGTGCCGCTGGGACGGGTGTGCGTGACGCCGCCCCAACGTAACTGCGCATGCGCGGTAGGGGCGGCGCCGCGCATCCCCGTCTCAGGGAGCAACATTGAGGCTCTCCAGCTGACGAGTATTACCAGTCAGCTGAGCGCGATCATCGCGCCGGCTGATTGGAACTCGTCCTATATATAGACTGGCTCCACTCATTCCCAGCTCAGGCGCTGTACCTGCCGGATGCTGGGATGTGTGGCTGGCAAAACATGAATACTGTCTGAGTCAAGGTAAAAGAATCTTTCCTCCTAGCCACCTAAATGTTGGACTTCCCCTTTTACTCTATAAACCTATTTACTATTTGTGAAACACTCTCTTTGCTTGCCATTATTTTTTCGTTATCTTTTAAACTTACAATGCAAAATTAGAGTCACTACCATAGGTACCTGTGAACTCCCATTCATATGTATGTGTATGTAGGTGTGTGTGTATATATATATATATATATATATATATATATATATATATATATATATATATATATATAAAACTTTTTCTGATTTTGATTTTTTTATATTTTGCACATCCCTTGCTTTAAGTCCTTAAGCATAGTGATGGCACTATATTACAACTGTCATTGCGCCTGAACATGAATTATATTAATGGATGCGATGGGAGCTTACAGTACAAAATAAACATAATCCTTATGAACTTACTTTCTCTATCTAGAATGATATATCAGGAGTGTTTCACAATAAATATACTTTGAAGTGGACCATGTCTAGGAATTACTAATATAATTAATAATACATACCAACTAAAAATTACTATTGCTCTCTTTGTCAAGCGAGAACTCATTACTCATTTAAATTATGTGGATTTTTATCTATAGGATTGTTCCTCTTCGCTCCAGTATACCGCTGTGGCCTGCACGCATCCGTGGGAGGCAGGGGTAGGTGAAGCTTTATGTACATAACAAAAAACAAACCCCCCCCTCCCCTCTCTTTGGGGAAGTACTGTATATGCGATAGGAGTACCCAGAGAACAGCATCCCTCATCCACGAACACTAAATTAAGCGCCACCTCTTCTGCAAGCATTCCTTGCTCCTTGTTGTAATTGTCACCATCTTTTTGCATAGAAACCAACGGTAACACAACAGGTAAGTGATCAATGGATCATTTAACCTACAAATGGTTACTGGCATATAGATATATATGGCAATTGATCAATTATATCTCTTTAATTAATTTAGATGAACCTTTCTTTTCAACCATGCCCCTGAAGAAGGACTGAAATAGAATGCACCCGAAACGCGTTGGGCTTGAAAAGAACTCCATCATATAAGTGTTATCTGCTAACAAAAATAGACACAAAATTCTTTTGAACTATGTCCATTATATAATATGTTTTCGTTGTTTGCATTGTTTTTAATATAAGAACTTTTTGAATAAATATAAACATTGTTTTACTCTATACATGAATGTGTACTCTCCCACTCTATATAACTTTTTGTGCAAGTGCCGGAAAAATCCACTCAGGGGAACCTTCTTTCTCACGCACGACAGAATTCAAAATGCGTGCCAAAATCGGCCTTCTGTAATCTTAGACACAGGTTCAAGGTTTATACCAGCAGTTACAAAGGGAAATTTTATTTTATATATATATATATATATATATATATATATATATATATATATATATATATATATATATATATATATATTTATTTATTTATTTATTTATATATTTATTGAGTACTCACCATCCCAAGCAGCAGGGCCTGTCTTACCAGGCCCAATCTTCCCCCATCACGGCGGGTAGCGCCTCTAAGGACCTTCAGGGAGCGGGTCCCCCATATATTGGGGTCCACACCCCTGGACCTGTAAAGCACCCTTTCTGGTTTCCTTGGGCAAGATTGACCAGGAATACCAATTTAACAAGGGTCCAGTGCCTATATAGGACACATTACAAGCAACACCTCGTTCTTGAACCCAGGTTCGGGTACCATCCACTTTAGCTTTGTTATGCCATCCAAATGGATAACGTCCTCAGTGGGACATTCTTTGAAGAGCTTCAACAGCCATGACCATCACCTTCAAGACACTGGCGAAAAAACTGAGGTACTTCCTGTATAGGAGGAGTTATATGGGAGGAACCGTCTTACTATTGGTTGCCAGTGTCCAATCACCTAAAGGTAAGCGTATAACCCACATAGTCATTATTATGGTGCTCTGTGTCCCGTGATGTACGATAAAGAAAATGCAGCTACCACATCCAAGTAAGCTGCAATATAATAAACATTTATGTTTGGGCTGAATACCACTTTAACCACTTCCCACCCGGCCTATAGCGGAATAATGGCTGGGAAGTGGTTCAGTTATCCAGACTGGGCGTCATGGGGCGTTCAGCACAATAAGCCGTGGGGGGCGCGTGCAATCGGTGGTATGGAGTGTCAGTCTGACACACCGCATCTCTGATCTAGGTAAAGATCCTCTGACGGAGACCCTTTATACTGTGATCATCTGTGATTGGACACAGCTGATCAGGTGGTAAACATGGAAAAGCTGTGATTGGACACAGCTGATCAGGTGATAAACAGTGCAGCCTCTCCCGAGGATGCCCACCCAGGACCACCAGGGATGCCTACCTATGGCCACCAGGGATGCCAATCATTGCCCATTAGGGATGGCACTCTCTGCCTATCAGGGATGCCTGCCAGTGCCTTTGATCAGTGTTGCCGCTCATCAGTGCAGGAGAAAAAAAAAAAAAAAAAAAAAAAAAAAAAAAAACTTACTTGTTTACAAAGTTTTGTAAAAGAAAAAAAACTTTGGTTCTTTTTTAATTTGTAGCGCAAAAAATAAAAACCCCAGTGGTGATCAAATGCCACCAAAAGGGAGCTCTATTTGTGGGAAAAAAATATGATAAAAATTTTGTTTGGGTACAGCGCCGCATGACCGCCCAATTTTCATTCAAAATGTGAGTGCTGAAAGCTGAAAATTGGTCTGGGCAGGAAGGTGTATAAGTGCCTAGTATTGAAGTGGTTAGGCAAAAAGCCAACTATTGCATAAGTAATTTACACCCTAAAAAGCAAAAAGCTGTTCAGAGGTAATCTGCTTTCTCCTACAATAAATATGTTAGGCGCACAAATGGTAATCGTAGTCCGAACTATGTGGTAGCATACTGCATAAATGGTTGTTTGCTTGTATTAATAACTATCGGAGGGGCGTCAAGCTTAATTGAAGGTAAGACCAATGTGAATTGTCTGCATCATCCATAAAGCTGTATTGAGCTTACTGGCTGTATATGAATGAAATCAATAGGCCTTTAGGGTAAACGCTAACAAATATATCTAAACTGGCAAAAACACAGGCATACCAACTTTATCCAAAGTGACTGGAGACCGTTCTGTTCCTGGTGGAAGCCAACAAACAATATATCAGTTATGTTTTGCCTAGATGTGCTTTAACTAAAAAGTGCCATGAAAAAGTATTTGATCTATCTGCAATTTGATATGTAAAGCCACATGTCTCGCCAAGTGCTTCCAAAAAGCTTAGACTTCCATCAGTCCACAATAAGGTAGGCAGTTTACAAATGAAGAAATATGTTGCCATTGCTGCCTTTACAAGAAGTTGACCTCCTATAACATCAGTGCAAAGGTAAGTAATATAAACCTGCAACGGGAGAAAACATTTTTACAGCACCAGCAAAGGATATCAAGGTCTTTACTGTACTGTGTCTGTGTTCTCAAGCCTACCATAAGAAAACCACTGAACAAAAAAAGTGGGACCCAGGGGAAGTTTCCATAAGGTAAACTACAGCTCTGTTTATTATCAAGAGCCCTACTAGATAAATATTATATAGAAAGATTACACAAAAGTTTAATGTTTTGGTAAATATACACAGTATTATGCCAATTACAAAACATTGCATACCAACTGTGTGTACAAAATGTGTGCAGTCGTATATATATATATATATATATATATATATATATATATATATATATATATATATATATATATATATATATATATATATATATATATATATATATCTCTACTCCCGTTTCCCCTTATGGTTTGACAAAGGAACTTTGTAGAGCTCCTATTCATACCATCACATCCGACTTCACTTTCGATTCCATTGCAGCGTGAATATGGCTCTCGCTGGTGGGACACTGTTCAAGCCTTACGTCTCTCCTTAGCTGGATGTCCCCTTTAGTCACTAGCATGGAAAGTGGCCAAAATTCTGGCAGATGGAACCAGGAAGCAACTGTTGTTGTAGAGAGCACGCGAGAGAGAACACTAGAGAGCAGGCAAGAGAGAACGCGAGAGAGCACGCAAGAGAGCACGCGAGAGAGCACGCGAGAGAGCACGCGAGAGAGCACGCAAGAGAGCACGCAAGAGAGCACGCAAGAGAGCACGCAAGAGAGCACAAGAGAGAGCACAAGAGAGAGCACAAGAGAGAGCACGCAAGAGAGAGCACGCAAGAGAGAGCACGCGAGAGAGAACGCGAGAGAGAACGCGAGAGAGCACGCAAGAGAGAACGCAAGAGAGAACGCGAGAGAGAACGCGAGAGAGAACGCGAGAGAGAACGCGAGAGAGAACGCGAGAGAGAACGCGAGAGAGAACGCGAGAGAGCACGCGAGAGAGCACGCGAGAGAGCACGCGAGAGAGCACGCGAGAGAGAACGCAAGAGAGCACGCAAGAGAGCACGCAAGAGAGCACGCAAGAGAGCACGCGAGAGAGAACGCGAGAGAGAACGCGAGAGAGAACGCGAGAGAGAACGCGAGAGAGAACGCGAGAGAGCACGCGAGAGAGAACGCAAGAGAGAACGCAAGAGAGAACGCAAGAGAGCACGCGAGAGAGAACGCGAGAGAGAACGCGAGAGAGAACACTAGAGAGCACACGAGAGAGCACACGAGAGAGAACACTAGAGAGCACACGAGAGAGAACACTAGAGAGCACGCGAGAGAGAACACTAGAGGGCACGCGAGAGAGAACACTAGAGGGCACGCGAGAGAGAACACTAGAGAGCACGCGAGAGAGAACACTAGAGGGCACGCGAGAGAGAACACTAAAGAGCGCAAGAGAGAACACTAAAGAGCGCGAGAGAGAACGAGAACACTCCATAGAGGGATATCCTTTGTTCATAATTAATGTCTGAGGTTTGAGGTTTGTTCATAATTAATGTCTGAGGTTTACAACCACTTTAACACTTTTCGCTGCCAGGCCCTGTGCTCCACTTTTAAAACTTAGCAGGCCAGGTCATTTTTGCAATTTTTCTATTGCTTTTTTTTTTATTTTTCCCTTATAGCTTTCAGTGTTTCATGAGAGAATAATTTCCCCCCCTACCCCCAACCATATCATTTTATGAAAGCACGTGGCCAGTAGAATTAAAGGAAAAAAAAAAAAAAAAAAAGGATGGTGCTACTGATTTTTAAAACACCATGATAATTGCGCAAATGTTCATCAAAACAATATTTTTGCTAAAAATACATTAAAATCATTAATAGTGGATTCATACATGGCAAAAATGTACACAAATTCCCGCAAAATTCCTATTAAATATAAAAGTTGTAACTGGATTGAGTTAATAAATAACAAATATTTGTACATTTTAAATTGCACTTTTTTGTTAAATGGTTAAAACTGAAGGTACGCAAAACTATAAAATCCGGAGGTTACCATTTTTCACTTACAGCCTTCAGAAATTTGAAAAGACCCCTCAAACTAGACATTTTATGAAAGCACATGACCTGTAGAATTAAAAAAAAAAAAAAAGTGCTGCAAAATTTTTTGGGCCCTGCAATAATTGCGCAAATATTCATCATATCCCTATTTTCACTAAAAATACACTAAAATCATTTATAATGCACATAAACAAACATAACTTACAAAATGCCTGCTAAATTAGTACTAAAGCCTCGTTCACATGTGGCATACCAAAGTGTACGCCCACGGAGGGCCATGTTTACCCGCACAGAGGTGCACAGGTGTTCCATGCTTCCGTCCCATTTCATGCAGGCAGTCCCATTTACGTCAATTGAGATGCAACGGCTGCACAGGCATAGCTGCTGTTCCCAATCTGACATCCGTGTGGGTCCATGACCCTGAACACAGGCAGTGTGAGCTCAGGGACATGCATGCAGACCTACATGGATGTAAAATTAGGAGCAATGGCTCTGTTTATGCAGTTGCTACATCTCAAATGACATAAATGGGACTGCCTGCACAGAGATGCATGGAACACCTGTGCATCCCTGTAAAGGTACGCTGTGTATGCCCTGTGAACAAGGCCTTAGGATCTGCCTGCCTGTTTTTCAGGTGAGCCCAATTGGACCACCCATTGTTCTCTACGAAGAGGCTGATGTAAATGGATGTGTGTCCGATCCGGTCCACTAAAAACAGAGGGATGGGGATTCCATTCATCCAGCAGATTGGATCAGATGGTATCCAATGGCAATGGACAGGCAGGCTGTTTACATCTGACCGCCCCATAGAGAACAGTGGGCTGTGTCCATATCCATCTGCATCAGTGGACACAGACCTGTCATCCACCCGCTCAGCTGATGAACCTTAAGGGGTTTGCTTGCCGCCGCCGCCCCCAACATTTGAAATTAATAACTCTAGTCAGCAGATTTTAATCCACTGATCAGAGTTATAGAATTGTTCAGCAGAGTCTGCTGAACAATTCTGCTATAAGTATATGGTCATTGAAGTGACCATGAGCTTATAGGAGAGGGAGAAATAAGGCCTGTACGGCCTATGGACCTGGCAGTGAAAGGGTTAAAGCTGATCTTCAGCTTTTGTTACACTTTACATTTTGCTTGGGCCAAGCTGGCCCGCTGAACTATGTCCCTCATTAACATGTGAGGCCGCTGGATGTTCTGTATAAACTATATGTAGCTGAGGATACCGCACTATGTTCCGGGTTCGATACAAGACCTTCCAGTTTCATACCCTGAAAACAAGAGAGTCTGACTGGCACTCTGAGTGAGAGATTGCGACATCATCAGCCCGCCTCTGACTCGGCCAATCAGAGGAAGCTTTGTATTCATTGCTAAAATACATTGGTTTCTCTGAATGACTGAGTGCCGATCAGATAGACTCCACTGTGTTCCAGGTATGAGAGAGGAAGGTCTCGGCTGGAACCCCCGAACACACAGTGCGGTATGCTATACAGTATGTAGCCTCAGCTACATACAGTTAATACCGCACACCCAGTAGCATCACGTTAGTGAGGGACTTCGCTCGTTTAGGCCAGCTTGGCCCAAACGAACTGTGTAAAGCGTAATAAAATCTGGAGTTTAGATTTAAGTATTGGTAAGCTGCAACAAATTACATTTTTTATTTTTGGGTTTAGATAAACTTAAATGGAAACGGAAATCAGTTTCATACACTAAAGCATAAAAGCCCTTATGGATCACAAACTTTTTGTAAGCCCGTGTGTGCACAATACAGATCCTTAAACATCATTCATTTATTTTTCCATTAATTCATATGCAACATCTTTGTAATAAAAGTCAACTTCGTATTATGTCTTCTTTCCAACCCCAAATACAGTTTTCACTGTTCGTAAGAATGGAAATTTCAACTTACCATATTGCTTCCTATTGTCTTTGGCAATTGCTAGCTCCTTTACAGAATCATAATAGAACACATGGACTTAATTAAAAGTGAAAAAGTGCCAATATTACTCATCTGAAGAACATTTTTAAAAAATAAAGTTCATGTCTCCCAGTCTAAAGCCACATATAAGTGAAGTGAAGGGCATTTAATGTACAATGCATTGCCCTTATTTATACATTCTCCATTTGTATGTTTGCTTTATAAATGAATCTATGCATATAATAAATAATTATTATGCTATATTACTTACTACAATGCTAAATAATTATGCTATATATTACTAAAAGTATACAATTAGCCCCCATCACACTTGGGCATTTTCCTGCTCGTTTCCCTAAACCTGACTACACAAAATCCTTTTCCTTCCAATTGTGTCTGTGCACAGTCACTCCAAAAATTACATGAGGGTTATTTTGGGGTTTTTTTGTATGTTTAGGTGTTTTTGATCCTATAGACTTTAATGAGATGTGAAAAACATGTATTTTCATGCCTGAAGAATTCCTTTCCTCTTACTGAATTGCTGCTCTCCTCTCCTTGCAGAGCCCAGGAAACAAACTCATGAAGTACACGTGTGCAAAAACACCTGTGATGCAACTGAAAAAGTAAATACTTCAAAATCATCAAGCATACACTCTGCTCAATCGACTTCAGTACAAAAAGTCTGTTTTTTTTTTTTTCATACAATCACTGCTGCTGACTCGGCAGCAGTCATCATTGTATTCTAAAGAGAGAGGGATTCCCCTATTAACACTGACTGTATTGATGAGGGAAATCAAGTGATTTTCTTTCCTTCAAGCCAAGGTTGTATGGCCAGCCTAAGTGACCTTTCACATGAGCTTGTCCGTTCGACGGATACAGCTAGTTCAGCGGGGGATCGATCCGCTGACCAGACGGATGACAGGTCCGTCTCCACTCACTGTCAGAGACGGACCTGTCAGAGTCCCGCTCACCTCTATGGGGAGATCGGTTGAAAATAGACTGCCGATCACACCTGATCCGCCGGGCAGATGGAAAATAGGGTTACCATCCGTCAGGATTTGACGGACAGGATCGGATAGCAACGGTTGTCAGTGGATATCGCTGACATTCGTTGCCCCATAGGGGTGAGTGTCTGATTAGGTAAGCCTGAAAAACTGACAGGCGGACCTGATCGAAAAGCCCGTGTTAAAAAGTCCCTAAAGCTAGCTAATCACTATCAGTTTTTTTTTTCGTTCAACCCCTCGGGCTGAACGGAAACAAACAAAAAAAAAAAAAAAACAAAAAAAAAAGGGAGCAGCTCACTATATGAACTATCCCCGCTGAGCTATCCCCCCCCCCCCCAGTTTTTTTTTTATCCCCGTCTTATCCCTTCCTACTACACTCTTTAGCACATATGTCATACTGTAACCCAATTTTTATTATCCTCAATATAATCTGCCTGTAAAAATACTTGTGTGTCTTTTATAAATAAAATATTCTTGTCTGGTAAGGGCTGGTAAGGATTTCTCCAATGCTGTAATCATATGTACATATGTATATTTTCTATGCGATACTCAATTAGTACAACAGCTAATCATTATATTAGCTGTACACTAAGCCTCCTGGATATTCCATCCATGGCGGCTTTCGGAGGTAACGGACGTTTTTCCATCCCCCTCCATCTCCATATTGCTACTTTGGCAGACATGTGCAGTCTGCCAGTGAGGCCTTCTGTGTCAGTGGACTGGGTGCGCGTGGCGTTATTCCGGCATGTGTGCGCTTCGCGCATGCGTGTTGGGGACCGATCCGCGAGCACCCAATCCAGGGGGCCTGCAAGGATCACCTGACGTCTCTCCCTCGCCATGGGCTGCTCGCAATTAGTTGCGCTAGTTGACTGGATAGAGGGAGACATTTAAGCAGCACCGGCGCACCCCACATCCACCAGTAACTTGCTGGATGTCGGGACGTGCGGCGGCCTGCTAAACACTATACTCAAGGTAACATTATGCTTATATATAAAACTTTGACAGGGTAATACATACAACCCCTTTCTACTTCTTAATACCATTTTTTCCCTTCTAAGCCCATACATAATATAATCTATAGTGATAACAGCCAATAATGAATTAACCACAAGACGTGTATGTCATACATTTACCTAGGATTTTAAATATATATAGTTAGTTTTAGTATAGTTATAGTTTTAGTATAAAAGTTCCAAAGGTTGCTGCACTTAAAAATTTGTTGCTTTATTCCATCAAATCTTTGGAAAAAGATTACAAAGTAGAATCATTCCAGACAAAATTGTTACAATCATCTGTTCAGACAAAGGTTACGTTTCAGGCCGATTAAATCAGCCTGAAACGTAATCCGTCTGAAAGGATGATTGTAACGATGGAATAAAGCAACAAATTTTTAAGTGCAGCAACCTCTGGAACTTTATTCTTATACAGTGGGGCAAAAAGTATTTAGTCAGCCACCAATAGTGCAAGTTCTCCCACTTAAAAAGATGAGAATTGTCATGAGATTGTAATTGTCATCATAGGTATACCTCAACTATGAGACAAAGTGTGGAAACAAATCCAGACAATCACATTGACTGATTTTTGAAAGAATTTATTTGCAAATTATGGTGGAAAATAAGTATTTGGTCACCTACAAACAAGCAGGATTTCTGGCTCTCACAGACCTGTATCTTCTTTAAGAGGCTCCTCTGTCCTCCACTCATTACCGTATTAATGGTACCGGTTTGAACTTGTTATCAGTATAAAAGACACCTGTCCACAACCTCAAGCAGTCACACTCTAAACTCCACTATGGTGAAAACCAAAGAGCTGTCGAAGGACACCAGAAACAAAATTGTAGACCTGCACCAGGTTGGGAAGACTGACTCTGCAATAGGCAAGCAGCTTGGTGTGAAGAAATCAACTGTGGGAGCAATAATTAAATGTAAGGCATACAAGACCACTGATAATCTCCCTCGATCTGGGGCTTCACGCAAGATCTCACCCCGTGGGGTCAAAATGATCACAAGAACGGTGAGCAAAAATCCCAGAACCACACGGGGGGACCTAGTGAATGACCTGCAGAGAGCTGGGACCAACGTAACAAAGGCTATCATCAGTAACTCACTACACCACCAGGGACTCAGATCCTGCAGTGCCAGACGTGTCCCCCTGCTTAAGCCAGTACATGTCCGGGCCCGTCTGAGGTTTGCTAGAGAGCATTTGGATGATCCAGAAGAGGACTGGGAGAATGTCATATGGTTAGATGAAACCAAAGTAGAACTGTTTGGTAGAAACACAACTAGTCGTGTTTGGAAGAGACAGAGTGCCGAGTTGCACCCAAAGAACACCATACCTACTGTGCATGAGGGTGGCAACATCATGCTTTGGGGCTGTTTCTCTGCAAAGGAAACAGGACGACTGATCCATGTACATGAAAGA
Organism: Aquarana catesbeiana; assembly: GCF_042186555.1. NCBI lineage: Eukaryota > Metazoa > Chordata > Amphibia > Anura > Ranidae > Aquarana > Aquarana catesbeiana. Next base: position 320,212,960 of record NC_133327.1, on the reverse strand, counting down.
ACGAATGGGGCCATGTATCGTGAGATTCTGAGTGCAAACCTCCTCCCATCAGCAAGGGCATTGAAGATGAAACGTGGCTGGGTCTTTCAGCATGACAATGATCCCAAACACACCGCCTGGGCAACGAAGGAGTGGCTTCGTAAGAAGCATTTCAAAGGTCCTGGAGTGGCCTAGCCAGTCTCCAGATCTCAACCCCATAGAAAAACTTTGGAGGGAGTTGAAAGTCCGTGTTGTCCAGCGACAGCCCCAAAACATCACTGCTCTAGAGGAAATCTGTATGAAGGAATGGGCCAACATACCAGCAACAGTGTGTGACAACCTTGTGAAGACTTACAGAAAACGTTTGACCTCTGTCATTGCCAACAAAGGATATATAACAAAGTATTGAGATGAACTTTTGATACTGACCAAATACTTATTTTCCACCATAATTTGCAAATAAATTCTTTCAAACATCAGACAATGTGATTGGATTTGTTTCCACATTTTGTCTCTCATAGTTGAGGTATACCTATGATGGCAATTACAAGCCTCTCTCATCTTTTTAAGTGGGAGAACTTGCTCAATTGGTGGCAGACTAAATACTTTTTTATACACATGTATATATACATACATACACACCATTACCTTTGACAATTGACTACATACACTGTTTGAACATTGGATTATCTGTCTGATATTTCCAATGAATAAATTATTGTTATATATTCTGCAGTTGCTGTCGCCTCCCCCATTCGCTGCGGCTTCCTCTGCTCTGGCTGTATACACCGGTCACATTCAGGTGAATTCACATTTATTAGATTGAGGAAAATATATAACTGCTTATACATAAAAAGGAATACTTATATCACTATACCCCTTGCTTGCATTTGGGGTTACTATTTAAACTGTCCTTCATTACAGGGTTTTCCGCCTGTGCCCCAGTATATCCAGCTGGCAAATTTCCTGTTGCGAGAGGAGTGCCCAGATTCTGTATATTGGCGAATCTACAGACCCAGCTCTTACTGCCATATGTCTGTCTTCTCTTGTTCTTAACCAGTTAGGGACCGGACCATTATGCTGCTTAAGGACCAGAGGACTTTTTCCAATTTGGCACTGCGTTTTTGATTTCACTCCCTCACTGCTAATTGCGTGGTCATGCAATGCTGTACCCAAACGAAATTTGCGCCCTTTTCTTCCCACAAATAGAGCTTTCTTTTGATGTTATTTGATCACCTCTGACGTTTTTATTTTTTGCGCACATATTCCCATGGCATGTTTGAGCAATATATCATTTAGTGACAACTTTGTGCAAAAAAAAAAAAAAAAAAATTTGTCTCTTTCCCGCAACTTGTGTCACAATATAAAATATTCCATGGACTTGACATGACTCAGCAAATAGCTTGGGGTGTCTACTTTCCAAAATGGGGTCATTTGGGGGGTTTTGAACTGTCCTGGCATTTTATGCACAACATTTAGAAGCTTATGTCACACATCACCCACTCTTCTAACCACTTGAAGACAAAGCCCTTTCTGACACTTTTTGTTTACATGAAAAAATTATTTTTTTTTGCAAGAAAATTACTTTGAACCCCCAAACATTATATATTTTTTAAAGCAAATGCCCTACAGATTAAAAATGGTGGGTGTTTCATTTTTTTTTTTTTTTTCACACAGTATTTGTGCAGCGATTTTTCAAACGGGGAAAAAACACACTTTTTTAAATTTTAATGCACTAAAACACACTATATTGCCCAAATGTTTGATGAAATAAAAGAGATGATCTTAGGCCGAGTACATGGATACCAAACATGACATGCTTTAAAATTGCGCACAAACGTGCAGTGGCGACAAACTAAATACATTTTTAAAAGCCTTTAAAAGGTTACCACTTTAGATTTACAGAGGAGGTCTACTGCTACAATTACTGCCCTCGATCTGACGTTCGTGGTGACACCTCACATGCATGGTGCAATTGCTGTTTACATTTGACGCCAGACCGATGCTTGCGTTCGCCTTTGTGCGAGAGCATGGGAAGACAGGGGTGCTTTTTTTTTTTTTTTTGCTTTTTTATCTTATTTTTAAACTGTTCCTTTCATTTTTTTTTTTTTTATTGTTATCTCAGGGAATGTAAATATCCCCTATGATAGCAATAGGTAGTGACAGGTACTCTTTTGTGAAAAAATTGGGGTCTATTAGACCCTAGATCTCTCCTCTGCCCTCAAAGCATCTGACCACACCAAGATCGGTGTGATAAAACGCTTTCCGAATTTCCCAATGGCGCTGTTTACATCCGGCGAAATCTAAGTCATGAAATGCTCGTAGCTTCCGGTTTCTTAGGCCATAGAGATGTTTGGAGCCACTCTGGTCTCTGATCAGCTCTATGGTCAGCTGGCTGAATCACCGGCTGAATTCTCAGGTTCCCTGTTGAGACAGGAGAGCCAGAGAAAAACACGGAAGACGATGGGGGGGGGCATTCCCTCCCACTGCTTGTAAAAGCAGTCTAGAGGCTAATTACATGAAAGCCGACCGCTGGCTGAAAAGAATGATACCAAGATGATACCTAAACCTGCAGGCATCATTCTGGTATCCTGAAGACAAAAAAAATGGTTAACAATAAAACACAGTAAACGGTAAAGTATAAAAAATTGCATACCTGAAAAGCAAATGTGATAAAACATAATAACAATAAAACATTGCAGAATAGAATACAGTAAAAAAGAGCAGAACAATAGAGAGAGAATAGAGAGAGAGAGAACAATAAAACGACAACTATTTTTTTATTTTATATTTTTTTTTTTACACTTTTTTTTGTAACTAACTTTTATAACTGTAACCGGTTCCAGGTTCGGGTCTCTCAAAATGCGATGGCATCTTGGGAGACCCTGTGAAAGTGTGCCTAGTCTGTGCAATGCTGTACCCTACGCTAATACTCAACTAGTGAATGGTAGCGTTCAAAACATTCACCAATACAAAGACCAGGATTGTCAGGACAGGAGGGACAATAATAGCGGGTGTCATGCCTATATCCGCGCTTGCTGGAGACACGACATCTTTTTTGGGGGGGTTCGTTGGGTAGGGGTACTCGGGAAGACATAAAGAAAATGCCTCTCATGCAGCCGACTGCATTTGGTTGGGGATGTGAATGGGGGAAGTACGGGCGCTGCAGAAGTGGTGGGTTCCCAATTAGGATTGGCAAATGCAGCAGGAAGGGCATTATGGGCACGACGGGCCTGTGTTCGTCTTCTTCTTGGTGGCAGCGGGACACTACTTGTGCTTGCCACCTCACCAGCTTGAACTGCACTTATGGGACTCGCCACATCACCAAGTGTTACTGCAATGCTGGTTTGACTACGATCGGGGTGTACTAGGCCACTGGTGCTTGCCAGTTCACCAAAATGCTACCACAAAAACTGTTAGCGATCGCAGGGATCAGGCCTGACTCTGCGAACGCTGCAGTTATGCGTTTAGTGTTTTGTAAGTGACAGTGATCGATCGATACTGCACTTGGGTGGGCTGGGCTGGGCCGGACGGAGGGGCAAAACGCAGGTGCTAGCAGGTATCTGGGCTGATCCCGCTAACACTGCGTTTTTGGGAACCCTAAACTGCTGGGGACGCTAGTATAGATCTGATCGGATCAGATATTGATCCGTTCAGATACTATACCACTAAGGGAGGTGTACGGTGCGTGCGTGGGTGTTAGCGCTACTGGCGCTAACCTGACGCTGCTTGGGGCTGGTGCTTACCAGTTCACCAAAATGCTACCAAAAAAACTGTTAGCGATCGCAGGGATCAGGCCTGGGGGGGTTCGGGGGGTAAAGGGGGGTGTTATGTGTGCCTGGCATGTTCTACTGTGATGTGTGTGTGTTGTGCACTCACATTTCAGTCTTCTCTCCTCGGCGCCGGAACGGAAACTGCCGAGCCGAGGAGAGATGACATCACATCCTCTGCCTCTGTGTACTACACAGAGGCAGGGGAAGCATCTCATTGGCTGGGAGCGATCGCGAGGGGGGGGCCACGATCGGATGGCCTACCCCTCATCTCTGATCGCTGCCAGACCAAAGGCGACCGCCTCAGGCACCAGGGGGGGGTCCGATCGGACCCCCCGCCCACGGAAAGGCAATCACGTACCGGGTACGTGATTTTGCCTGCCCGTGCCATTCTGCTGACGTATATCAGCGTGAGGCGGTCGTCAAGTGGTTAAATATTACACAATGGAATGTTGAAACTGTTTCTGTTATCAAGTATTATGTATGTGTACAGGGCAAACCTTTTATACAACTTGCTTACTTGATTATAGATTTTGTACTATTAGAAATGTACTGTTCCTTAACTATGTTATAGATTCATTTTCCTCTTCACACACCCCTGTAGGAGAAAGATTGGACTCTGAAACGCGTTGAGGACTTCATATGCAAAGACGCAAAGAGGACTTCATATGCGTTGCAAATATGTTGACAACTTCCAAAATTGTTTAAACATTCCATTGCTCTATATTTGTATATGTACCATTTTTTAGTGATGTTTAAATATTAAAAAATATTTTTGTACTACAAATATTCTACACACTCTTAACTACATTTCTATGTGCCTTTAAAGTCCACCTTAGGGGAGATATTTTCTTTGTTAGCCATTGTGTAGTGATACATTAACACCACCTGCCAGAACACAGCATCAGCTAAGAGCGCTGATTGGATGCTGTTCGGCAGATCTTTTTTTGGCATGCCCCTTCGACAGAAGCCGGATGTTTGGCTGGCTTCTGTCAGACAGGCTGCCATACAGACGGGCCAAATGTTGGCCAGTTCAACAGAAACATACAGTAGTTGGCCTATGTCTACAGGTCTTAAAGCAGGTTATATCGTGTTTCCCCGGAAATAAGCCCTACTGTAATTTTCAGGGAGGGCTGCAATATAAGCCCTACCCCAAAAATAAGCCCTAGTTTAAAGTGGTTGTTAAATCCTAAAATGCACTGTATTACAATATGATATAATGCAAGCTGTGTATGTTGCTGTAATCTATGTGTGATAAATACCTTCCGTACAGCGCCGCTCAGATGATCCCCTGCTGGTCTCCTCCTCTTCTACCAGCTGTCAGTGGGGGATATCAGCCCCCCCTGCAGTGCTCGTAACGGGGAAAGGAGCCCCCGCGTGCCATGGAAGCACCGAGCAGAGCTCAGCTGATCCCCCCGTGGCTCTCCTCTTCTGCCAGCGGGGGATCTCGAGCTGCTAGAAAACTCTCATATTTAGATAGACTGACCCTTTAACCACTTCCCTACCCATCCATAGTAATATGATGCCCGCAGGAGGGATCTTCCATCCTGGGCGGGCATCATATGACATCCTGGGCTTCCCGCCGTCTAGGGGGTGCGTGTCCACCACGTTGCTTGGGACACGGTGCGCGCGCCCGGTGGCCACGATTTCCGGCAGCTACCCCCGATTGCCCATAAACCGAGTAGGACCGTGGATCTGTGTGTGTAAACACACAGATCCACGTCCTGTCAGAGGAGAGGAGACCGATGGTGTGTTCCGTGTACAGAGGAACACCGATCGGTCTCCTCCCCTTGCGAGTCCCCGCCCCCTACAGTTAGGATCACCCCCTAGGAAACATAAATTAACCCCTAGATCACCCCCTAGTGTTAATCCCTTCCCTGCAAGTCACATTTACACAGTAATCAGTGCAATTTTATAGCACTGATCGCTGTAAAAATGTGAATGGTCCCATAAATGTGTCAAAAGTGTCCGATATGTCCGTCGCAATGTCACAGTCATGAAAAAAACAATGCAGATCGTCGTCATTACTAGTTAAAAAAATAAATAAAAGCCATAAATCCATCTAGTATTTTGTAGACGCTATAACTTTTGCACAAACCAATCAATATACACTTATTGCGATTTTTTACCAAAAATATGTAGAGGAATACATATCGGCCCAAACTGAGGAAAAAATTAGGTTTTTTTTAAAAATGGGATATTTATTATAGCAAAAAGTAAAAAATATTGGAGGTGATCAAATACCACCATAAGAAAGCTCCATTTGTGTGAAAAAAAGGACATCAATTTTGTTTGGGTACAACATCGCATGACTGCGCAATTGTCAAAGTGCGACAGCGCTGAAAACTAAAAAATGGTCTGGGCAAGAAGGGGGTGAAAATTCCCTGTATTGAAGTGGTTAAGAAATACTGGAGAACGGAGATAAAAGGTTTGTATGCATTAAAAAAAAAAAAGGGGAAGAAGCTTACGAAGATGTATAAACAGTTCATAATAAATATAAATCATGAATCCCTAGTGCACTTTATCAGCCTTAACTGGTTAACTGTAAATAAAGGACATTTTTTGCTGTAAGAAATGTCATTGTTGAATAAGTCATGGGTTGCAAGATGTGAATACTTCTGCATCTGCATGCTAATAAGATCTATTTGGCTAAAGGACACTGTACGTCTGCTTGCGTCAATGGCTCAGCTGAAACCAAGGGCACACATTTTCCAGGCTGTGTGCTGACTATAGGTGAAAGCACTATTTAGGTTACACAAAAATATTTGCGTCACTAACAAGGAAAAACATTGTGATGCTGTCCATTTCAATTAACCTGTTTGTATAAATTGTCGGAGATCAAACAACTGAAAATAGCTGGCATGCTCTCAGCAACGGACAGAAAAATAAAGGAGCTAGATAACTCATGTACACTATGTAGAAGGATGGTTAGCCAAAGGCATGTGGAGCAACTGCACCATCATTAACCTAAATTAAAGAACTACAATGGAACATTGTAATTAAACTAATCAACATTTACTGTTTGCTTTTAAAGCAAACCAGTCATGAGAGAATATATAACCTACAATTCTTTCTTCTGAAAATGCAAGTTTTCTGGTTGTCGTTCTGAACTTCTGGCTTTACACATTTTTTATGAACCGATAACTGTACAACTAAAACATAACCATTTAAAATATTTAGGAAGCAACTTTGCAAAAAAAAAAAAAAAAATAATCTCTGCCTTTTATTTCCAAGTTTTCTAGACCCAGACCAGTACAAACACTGCCTTTATTTACATTGAGGCTCTATGCAGTCTGCACTGCATAGTTATCAGGGCTGCTGTTAGAAATCAGGGGGATCCCATACAGCCTTCAGTGATGAATAGACACAGAAGTGATTGGTACCGATCACTCACTCTGTTTATTCAGGAAAGGAAGGGGCCAATAAATTATATATTTACCGGCCCCTTCCCCTGCTCTCCATCCTGAAACATCCCCCTGTGTACCTGCAGCAGCTGTCAGCATGAGGGAAGCCGGCAGCACTGCGGGGGAAAGGGGCACACAGGAGGCCAGGCCAGCAGAAGGAAGGAATGCATGTGCTAGAAACAATCCCCCTGCAATGAAGCCGGAGGGAGATAGAGAAGAAGCTGGCAGCAATGCAGGGGGAAGCAGAAAAGAATTGGTGTCTGCAATAATACCGTACAGCCGGCCCTCTTGCTCATCAGGTGTCTGGGCCCCCCTTTTGAACTGATGGGGTGTGGGTCCAGTACAGGAGAGCTGGCTGTAGGGCTCTATCAGCGGCCCTTGTTAGAGTGCAATATGCATATGACCAGGACTGAGAACAAGGCAGATATTCACTTATTGCAGCTCTAGACCATTACGATATTTATATAACAGGAAGCTACTGTCTTGGTAAGAGGACGCTAAACTTTGGTTAAATAATTTCTCTATTCAAATATAATGCGAAAAAGTACCTTTTATTGTTTCTCAGCCTCCTTTGACTCTCCAAATTCCTTTTTTCTGCTGCTGCGATCTAACTTTTTGGTAAGGGGGGGTGGATATTCATTCTGCATGGTCCAATTGTATGTAGGAACATAACAGTCTTGTGTTTGCTCTGTGTCCAGCCAAATGCTTGTTAAAGCTTGTAGGAGGGGTTTTCATTCTGCTTTGGCTATCCTATGAGACTGCATGACCCCTGACCTTCTGTCTGAACAGTGCTGATTGGCCCTGTGCTGATCATATGTACCCTCCCCAAAAAAAAAAAAAAAAAACTTTCTAGCAATACACACCAAACTGAGCATGAGCAGTGCCTCCAAGGCTCTGTACTATCAGCAGATAGATAGGGGACAGTAAAAGAAGGGGGGGGGGGGGGGATCAGAGAGGACAGGATCTAACAACCTTTTAAACACAATGTGAAGGATTTACCCCTTAGATTCCACAATGAGTATAACAAGCATGCTATGCTGCATGTACAGACTGATTTTACTGTTGTGGGTTTAGTAACACCTTATGCTCTGCACTAAATATATCAAGTAAAACAGTCGGCAATTTCAGGACTCAAATATTTGTTTTTAGTCTAATAACGATATAGCCTGAAATAATTTCTATACTGAAGCGGCATTCTAGCCATATAGAATAGAAACAAATTCATGTAATGCTGTAATCAATGATACCTCAACTTTTTTATGCAAGTGCCATAACTACCTGAATTTGACAAGGTATTAGCCTTCTGCCAAGCAGGGCTGGAGTGTGAGAGGAAGTAGCAGGAGTCAATAAGTTCATGTGCAGACAAGGAGCATGCTGATAGGAGGAGACAGTGATGAGCTCTTAAGAGTTGCTTCTGCTTTCATGGTCCAGCCATAGGCAGGAGCAGGTCCAGTAAAAAAAGTAGAAAAACACAGTAAGTGTAGCGCTATGAAATTATGAAAAAGTCCAATATAGAAAGCATTAGACAAACAGTTATAAGTATACTTGATAATGAAGGGTCATCCTTATGAATGAGGTGGAATAAAAAAATCTTCAGGAACTAGACACTTCAAATAGATGTGTAAACCATCTGGAATGGAGACATGCACAACACCACCCAAAAATGAAGAGGCTTACCAGAAAAGATGGACCCAACGGGGCATACGCCGAGTAGGGTCAGATAGGCTTAGGTGGTGACTGATTATAGATGGCCCAGAAGGGCGATGATAATGGAGTAGTTCACACGTTGCTGTGTCCCTCAAAACGATGCCAGAACCAAGGAATATGGAGCAAACAACACATTGATTGCATCCCTCAGAACGGTGTTAGAAGCCAAATGATGGCAGTAGCAAATGGAAAAAAGGAAGGAATGGCCACATAGTGTAAATCCATATAAAAAATAGAATTTTATTAAAATAGATATACACTCACATGTAGATCCAAGTAAAAACAGCGCTGTAGACAAGTGGTGACAGTGGGGTCCTACCCGACGCGTTTCGTCTTCATAGACATCGTCTGGGGGGTTTCCCCCACTGTAGCCACCAAGATATATATATATAGGGGGTACATAATAATTGATGAGAATCAGCTCCACGGATGTTGAAAACCTTACTTCCGGTATCGAGGCAAAATGGCCGACCGGCGTGCGTTCCACGCCTCACATAGATAGACACCGGAAGTGAGGAAAGGAATGCATAACATAGAAAGCCCAAACGGGCAAACATGTTGATATTCGTGATTAAACCAATGTCCAAAGGATGCAAAGTGAGAAAAATATATGTGAAAAATAGTAGCTGCAAAAACTCAAAATAGTTCATGACAGAAGTGTGCATGACGCAGCTGTGTGCGCGCGCATCCGAGTGCGATGATGGTTACGGCGCATGTGCATTAGGCGTATGCGTAGTGAAAAAGACATCTTGATGACACCAAACAAGGGGGTGGAACCTCGGCTATAGGAATGGTAACAACGTCATCCAGCCAGACAACGTAACGTGTCCTGTGCGTGCGTGAAAGGAAGGATGCAATCCTCCCACGGAGGCGGGCAGAAGCCGGGAAGTCAGAGATATGACGGTCCAGCACAATAACGCATACAACCCGGAAAAGCAACCAGTGACACAGATGTGCATAAGGTGGCCCCAAATAGGGAAAAAAACGAGTGTGTATATGGAAGTGAATGGTAATAACCAATAGATGAATAAGGTGAAGGCATCAAACATATAGCAATGAATGTAAGACCCGAAAACAAATATATGTTGTCACAAAAATGTGACTTACAATAATAAGTGCTAAATGTGGTGAAAAAATGGGTATGAAAAAGGGAGTATAATACTACTCATATGAACACATTAAATAAATACCCACTCATGGAGCGGACTCTCATAATAATATACATACAGTATTCGCCAGATATACGTACACAAAGAGTATCATGTATTTATGTGTACAACAAATACCTGCATAAAAATTATAATAATGAAGAATAAATTGGGTAAATGTATATAAACATAACCAAAAAATAAAAAAAGTAATGAAAAATGAAAAAATGAAGTAATAAAAAAGGAGAGAGAAATGCAACTAGAACAGAATGAACATCAAGCTTTATCAAGCTTTATTAATAAAAGCGTTGACGTCTACTTCAACATTGATACCTAGTGGGAAAAGTGTATGGAGCTCATGAATCCAGAAGGTCTCTAAACGAGACACACCCCTAGTCATGGCACCACCCCTCCAAGGGGGAACATATCTATCACCATGAATCTTGTCCCCTCAATGACACGGTTGTGGTGTAGCTTGTAATGTCGGGGGACAGTATGTTTAGTGTCCCCGCTCTTGATAAGCGCGATATGTTCTGCTACTCTTATGGCAAATGAACGGATGGTGCGGCCCACATATTGTTTCCCACAATGACATGTAATTAAGTATACAATGTGACTGGTGGTACAGGTACAAAATTGTTTGATCGAATATCTTTTGTGGGTGACTGATGATGTAAACGACACAGTTTTCCCCCCAGTGCCAGAGTTATGTTGGCAGACAATACATTTTTTACATGAATAAAATCCTTCCATCTCATGAAAGAGAGGACACTAACTTACTGTCTCCCGACATTACAAGCTACACCACCACCGTGTCATTGAGGGGACAAGATTCGTGGTGATAGATATGTTCCCCCTTGGAGGGGTGGTGCCATGACTAGGGGTGTGTCTCGTTTAGAGACCTTCTGGATTCATGAGCTCCGTACACTTTTCCCACTAGGTATCAATGTTGAAGTAGATGTCAACGCTTTTATTAATAAAGCTTGATAAAGCTTGACGTTCCTTCTATTCTAGTTGCATTTCTCTCTCTTTTTTATTTCTTCATTTTTTATCATTTTTCATTACTTTTTTTATTTTTTGGTTATATATTTATATACATTTACCCAATTTATTCTTCATTATAATTTTTATGCAGGTATTTGTTGTACACATAAATACATGATACTCTTTGTGTACGTATATCTGGCGAATACCGTATGTATATTATTATGAGAGTCCGCTCCATGAGTGGGTATTTATTTAATGTGTTCATATGAGTAGTATTATACTCCCTTTTTCATACCCATTTTTTCACCACATTTAGCACTTATTATTGTAAGTCACATTTTTGTGACAACATATATTTGTTTTCGGGTCTTACATTCATTGCTATATGTTTGATGCCTTCACCTTATTCATCCATTGGTTATTACCATTCACTTCCATATACACACTTGTTTTTTTCCCTATTTGGGGCCACCTTATGCACATCCGTGTCACTGGTTGCTTTTCCGGGTTGTACGCGTTATTGTGCTGGGCCATCATATCTGACTTCCCAGCTTCTGCCCGCCTCCGTGGGAGGATTGCATCCTTCCTTTCACGCACGCGCAGGACACGTTACGTTGTCTGGCTGGATGACGTTGTTACCATCCCTATAGCCGAGGTTTCGCCCCCTTGTTTGGTGTCATCAAGATGTCTTTTTCACTACGCATGCGCCGTATCCATCATCGCACTCGGATGCGCGCGCACACAGCTGCGTCATGCACACTTCTGTTACAAACTATTTTGAGTTTTTGCATCTACTATTTTTCACATATATTTTTCTCACTTTACATTCTTTGGACATTGGTTTAATCACGAATATCAACATGTTTGCCCGTTTGGGCTTTCTATGTTATGCACCTTTCACTTCCGGTGTCTATCTATGTGAGGCGTGGAACGCACGCCGGTCGGCCATTTTGCCTCGATACCGGAAGTGAGGTTTTCAACATCCGTGGAGCTGATTCTCATCAATTATTATGTACCCCCTATATATATCTTGGTGGCTACAGTGGGGGAAACCCCCCAGACGACATCTATGAAGACGAAACGCGTCAGTTAGGACCCCACTGTCACCATTTGTCTACAGCGCTGTTTTTACTTGGATCTACATGTGAGTGTATATCTATTTTAATAAAATTCTATTTTTTATATGGATTTACACTATGTGGCCATTCCTTCCTTTTTTCCATTTGCTACTGCCATCATTTGGCTTCTAACACCGCTTTGAGAGATACAATCAACGTGTCGTTTGTTCCATATTCCGTGGTTCTGGCATAATTTTGAGGGACACAGCAACATGTGAACTACTCCATTATCATCGCCCTTCCGGGCCATCTATAATCACTCACCACCTAAGCCTATCTGACCCTACTTGGCGTATGCCCCGTTGGGTCCATCTTTTCTGGTAAGCCTCTTCATTTTTGGGTGGTGTTGTGCATGTCTCCATTCCAGATGGTTTACACATCTATTTGAAGTGTCTAGTTCCTGAAGATTTTTTATTCCACCTCATTGATAAGGATGACCCTTCATTATCAAGTATACTTGGAACTGTTTGTTTAATGCTTTCTATATTGGACTTTTTCATAATTTCATAGCGCTACACTTACTGTGTTTTTCTACTGTTTGTATCTTGTTGGTTGTGTCAGCTGCTTGTCTTTTCTCTGGCAGCGCAGAATTTTTTGTATATATTGCAGGTCCAGTAAAGCCTGGACTCTTAAGATAATAGGTTTAATGATGCTGGTTATTAGACTGATGGCATCTTGAAGTGGAATCGTACCACTGGAGAGAGCTACGGATTTAAAAGGAGGTTTATTTTTTTAAATGGGCTATTTATTTTTATCATCTTGTAATTTTTGGCTGGAGTTTTGCTTCAAAGAAAGTCAAATTTTACTGAAATGTTATCATAAATGCTATGTATAAGTGGTTGCAAAGGCAAAAGGTTTTTTTTTACCCTATAGCAGAGTTCCAGCCATTTAAAAGTCAGCAGCTACAAAAAGTGTAGCTGCTGACTTTTAATAATCAGACACTCGCCGGTCCCACGGTCCAGCGATGCAGGCGAACGAAGCCACGCTCCTCTCTGCTTGGTGGCTGGGCAATCTTCTGGGACCTGTGACGTGTCCCAGAAGATTGTAGGGAGGGAAAGGGGGGAGAGGTAAACTTCATTCCGGCGCCCCCCCCAAAATAATGACATGCCTAATGTGGCATGTCAGGGGGTCACAACCACTTAAAGAGGAAGTTCCATTTTTGGGTGGAACTCAGTTTTAAACCGCATTCTCTGCATTAATGTAAAAGTCTTACAATAGTGGTGCTCCATCCCCCTCTAACATTTATCAACGTCCTATATCAATTTAGCACTGTGACTGGCTTCAGTTTTGCTCTCCCCTCTTTCACATGCTTGGTTGAGATGAGTGGAAGCCATTGGCTCTTGCTGGTATCAGTCAAATCATGAGAGGATGGAGCAAGGCCCGCTCTGGATTGAGCCCGCACAATTGCCCTCATAGTAAGCAACCTACTACGGGTGCAATCAGAAAGAAGGAGATGCTGGGATCACCGACAGGAGACCCCAGAAGAGGAGGTTCAGGGCTGCTCTGTGTAAAACCATTGCACAGAGCAAGTAAATATGGCAAGTTTGTTACTGAAAAAAATAAAAGCCTCTACAATCACTTTAACAGTCACAGTTAACAATTCGTAAATCCATGAATATAGAAAACTGAGGTTACATAAATTTATCAATTTTAGGGAAAGCACTATCCTCTTTTGACCTTCACATCGCAGCCTTATTGACAATCCTGGAGGATCTGAAGTCAGAAGGGAACAGAGAAAGCTTAACCACTTCCTGACCGGCTCACGTAGATTTACTGAGGCAGGTTGGCAGCCTTGCGTGAAACAATGTAACCGTACGTCACTCGCACCCGCGGGCGAGAGTCCCTGCCATACCCACGGTGATCGGATTTGTTACAGAACCGATCACTCTTCAGGTCCAGGCCGATGATGTCTGGCCTGGACCTGCTGATCGGTTCTGACGAATGAAATGCTTCCTCTGCCTGTGAAAATGTAAACAGCAGAGGAAGTAATGTCACCTCTCCTCATGGAACCCTTTTCTGTTTCAGAGAGAGGACATCTAAAATGAGTTACACCAATACTACACTAATACACAGTACACGTAGGCACACTTCACCCCCCCCCCCCGATCGCCCCGAGTTAACCCCTTCACTCCCTGTCACTATCACCAAGTGTAGTTTTCAGATTTTTCACTGATCACTGTACTGGTGTCACTTGTGACACTAAATAGTGTTAGGGCTGTTCGTAGTAGGCCCAGGTAGGTCTAGAGTACCCACCTAATAAAAGGTTTAACCCCTTGATCACCCCCAGTCACCAGTGTCACTAGTATAGTGTACAGATCTATATTCTGATCGCCGTATTAGTGTGACGGGTGACTAGTTAGTTGGTTAGTCTCACAGTCAGTCTTCTATAGCATCAGGGTACCCCCATATATTACCTAATAAAAGGTTTTAACCCCTTGATCGCCCCCTTGTTAACCCTTTCACCCCATCACCAGTGATTACAGTATTAGTGTCACGGGTGACGCTAGTTAAATTCTTTTGTTATAGCGTCAGGTTACCTGACGTATATTACCTAATAAAAGTTTAATCCCCTGATCGCCCGGGGGGGGGTGACTTCAGTTAGGTTTTAGCGTCAGTTAGGGTCAGCGTCAATCCCAGGCAGCGTCAGATTAGTGCCAGTAGGGCTAACACGCTAACACACACACCATACACCTCCCTTACTAGAATAGTGTTTTAACAGATCAATATCTTTGTTCAGAACTATATTAGCGTCCCCAGTAGTTTAGCGTTTCCAAAAACGCGGCGTTAGCAGGATCAGCCCAGATACCGGCTAGCACCTGCGTTTAGCCCCCCCCCGCCCAGCCCACCCAAGTGCAGTAGCAAATAGATCACAGTCACTTACAAAACTGTAGCATAAGCAGAGTCAAGCCTGATCCCTGCGGATGCTAACAGTTCATTTTTTTGGTAGGGATTGAAGCAGTCACTGACAACCATGTGCTCTTTTGCCTGTGAGTCGCACTAGCTGTACCTTGTAAATTTAGAGGCCAAAATGTCCAAACAGAAGTACACTAGTGAAGAGGCCTACACGTTGCCGAGCATGACAGATGAGAGCGAAGGGGAAGCCACCTCACTGTCAGATTCAGGCTCAGTATACAAACAGGTAGAGAGCAGCGGCACCCTGGCAGATAGCTCTGACAACAGTAGCGGTCCCTGCTAAGGTCAGGCGTACCCGACCTTGTTCTTCTGTTGAGGTGCAAGAACCGCAGGGCTCTCATATGGAGCAGAGAGCCAGTACTACTGCCGCTCATTCTTCTGGTAAACTGGCAAGCACCAGTGGCCTAGTACATCCTGGTCGCAGTCAAACCAGCACTGCAGTAACACTTGGTGGCATGGGGAGTCCCATAAGTGCAGCTCAAGCTGGTGCGGTGGCTAGCACAAGTAGTGCCCCGCAGCCACCAAGATTTCGATCACAGGCCTGTAGAGCCCATGGTGCCCTTCCCGCTGCATATGCCAATCCTAATTGGGAGCCCACCACTTCTTTAGTTTTATGGTTTACGAAAGAAAAGACAGTCATGTGGAGCCCCACAACTGCCCAGACTACATAATTTGGAACTTGGTGTCACCCTTTTTCGGAAAGGGGTACCACTTGTACGTGGACAATTACACAAGCGTTCCACTTTTTAGTCACCCCTTCCCCCCCCCCCCCCAACAGCTTGTAGAGTCCTGGCTTAGACACGGGGTGGGGTGGGGGGGAGGTCTGCTTGAGATGTAATGATTTGCTTGCAGTAAAGTGGAAGGATAAATCGGAATATTTTCGTTCTGTCCTCTCTTCACGCAGATATGACTGTCCAAATTCCAACGGCGACTAGTGTTGTTGAGAAGCTGTGTCCACGAATACAGCCTTATTACGGGAGGGGTTGACTTCAACGACCAGTCGATGGCATCGTATTAATTGCCGTAAGGCCAGACGCTGGTATAAAAAAAAAAAAGTGTCTGTATATCGATTTCAATTGGCTCTGCTGAACACTTATGTGCTATACAAAACATCAGGACGAACTGGATCCTTCCTTAAATTCCAGGAAGAGATCATCACAGCCCTTCTGTTTTCAGACAGTGATGTGGCCCAACTTACCAATGCAAATGCAGTGAGCCAGCTGCACGAGAGGCATTTTTTTATGTCCTCCTATCCAACAAGCACCCCAAAGAACATGTTGTGTCTGTAGCAAGTGTGGGTATAGGTGTAACACCCGCTATTATTGTCCCTCCTGTCCTGACCAACCTGATCTCTGCATCGGTGAATGTTTCTGTCGCTACTACATACTAGTGGAGTATTAGCGTAGGGTACAGCACTGCACAGTCCTAGGGCACACTTTCAAAGGGTCTCCAAACATGCCATCGCATTTTGAGAGACCCAAACCTTGAATGAGTGAGTGTGAGAGAGAGACTGTTTTATCATGTTTGCAGGTATGTCATTCTTTACTGTGTTTTATTGTTAACCATTATTTTCTTTGCATGTACGCCCTTCAGCTGCAGCACCGGTTTATCTTGACAGCAACAGCGTTTGCTCTCACGATACATAAATCAGTGTCTCCAATCCTGTAGGAGGAGATTTCACCACCAGAGTTTAAAAAAAAAAGAGCATATATGCCGACGCATGGGGGCAAGGGTGGAGGGGTGGAGGGGCGGATTGCCCCCATGCGTCGGCATATATTTTTTAGGCACAGATTGCAAAAAAAAAAAGGATGTTTTATTGAGTTAATGTTTTATTGTTACCATTGTTTGCTTTCCAGGTACGCCATTCAGCTGCAGCACGGTTTTATTTTGACAGCAACAGGGTTTTCTCTCACGATACGTAAATCAGCAACTCCGTAGGAGGTGATTTCACCACAGTTATAAAAAAAAACCAAAAACAGTGCATGTATGCCCACCTTTAGAAGTGGGTGGATGTAGGCCGGTATTCTAATGGTGGGCACATGCCACAGGCTGCATGAGAAAGAAAAAAAAAAAGACCATTACAATATATGCCCAACAAGGACCAGCAACGTACTGGTATGTTGCTGAACTTTCGAGTGGTTAAACCAGAATGATCCCTGCAGGTTTAGGTATCATTTTGGTACCATTCTTTTCAGATGGCTTTCATGTAAGAGCAATCCTAGCGGCTAGTTACCCGCTAGACTGCTTTTACAAGCAGCGGGAGGGAACCCCTCCGCTGTCTTCCATGGTTTTCTCGGGCTTCAGTGTCCCACGGGGGAAACCGAGAGTGCAGCCGGTGGTCCTGCCAGCTCACTACAGAGCTGATCAGAGACCAGAATGGCTCCAATCATCTCTATGGCCTAAGAAACCGAAAGCTACAAGCATTTCATGACTTCGCCGGATATAAACAGCGCCATTGGAAAAGCATCTTATCACACCGATTTTGGTGTGGTCAGATGCTTTGAGGGCAGGAGAGATCTAGAGTCTAATAGACCCCAATTTTTTTTTAACCGCTTGCCGACCAGTACGTCGGCAGAATGACGCTGGTAGGCAAAAGGTCGTACAGGTACGTCACCTTGAAGAAGCGGTGTCGCGGGCGTGGTCTCCTTGACCGCGGGTCCCGCAGACTCGATGTCCGCGATCCTGTCACGGAGAGGAAAAACGGGGAGATGCTTATGTAACCAAAGCATTTCCCCGTTCTGCCTAGTGCCAGGACAGTGATCACAGCTCTCTCTCTCTCTCATCGAGAGCTGTAATCACTGTCCTATGTGTTGAAGTCCAGCCCCCTAACAGCTAGAATCACTCCCTAGGACACACTTAACCCATTCACTGCCCCCTAGTGGTTAACCACTTCACAGTGTCATTTACACAGTAATCAATGCAATTTTATAGCATCGATCGCTGTATAAAATGACAATTGTCCAAAAATGGTGTCAAAAATGTCCGATGTGCCGACACGTCGCAGTCTCGAAAAAATAAAAATTGCCGCCATTACTAATAAAGAAAAAATTAAAAATGCCATAAACTATCCCCTATTTTGTAGGCGCTATAAATTTTGCGCAAACCAATCAATATACACCAATCAATATACTACAATATAGCAATTTTATTTATATCAAAAATATGTAGAATACGTATCGACCTAAACTGAGGGAAAAAAAATGTTTTTTTTTTTATATTTTTGGGGGATATTTATTATAGCAAAAAGTAAAAAATATTGTGTTTTTTTTTTCAAAATTGTCGCTCATTGTTTATAGCGCAAAAAATAAAAACCGCAGAGACGATCAAATACCACCAAAAGAAAGCTCTATTTGTGGGAAAAAAACACGTCAATTTGGTTTGGGTACATCGCATTACCGCGCAATTGTCAGTTAAAGCGACACAGTGCCGAATCGCAAAAAGTGCTCTGGTCAGGAAGGGGATAAAATCCTACGGGGCTGAAGTGGTTAAAGGGGTATCTGTCACTACCGATTGCCATCATAGGGGACATTTACACTGTAATAACCATATAGATTAAAAAAAAATAAAGCACCCGTCCCCCCGTGCTCACACGCAAAGGCGAACGCAAGCGTCGGTCTCGTGTCGTATATAAACAGCAATTGCACTATGCATGTGAATTATCACCACGAAAATCAGATCGAGGGCAGTAATTCTCCTCTGTAAATCCAAAGTGGTAACCTGTGAAGGGTTTTAAAAATGTATGTAGTCTGCCGCCACTGCACGGTTATGCGCAATTTTAAAGCATGTCGTGTTTGGTATCCATGAACTTGGCATAAGATCATCTTTTATATTTTACCAACATTTGGGCAATATAGTGTATTTTAGTGCATTAAAATTCAAAAAAAGTTTTTTTTTTAACCGGAAAAAAAAAAATTGCAACACCCACCATTTTAATCTGTAGGGATATACATGCATACATAATGTATATGTAATATATATATATATATATATATATATATATATATATATATATATATATATATATATATATATATATATATATACACACACACACACACATAATATTTTATATATACATAATTACATACATACACTTTTTGGGATGCTAGCCATGTATAGGACCCCGAAAACCAATCACCGCATTCAGGCTAAGAAATGGTGATTTTACTTCCTCACTACCCATCAGTTTTGGAGGCCCTGAAATGCCAAGATAGCTCAACCCCACCCCCAAGTGACCCCATTTTGGAAAGTAGACACCCCAAGCTATGTGCTGAGAGGCGTGTTGAGTCCATGTAATGTTATAATTTTTTCTACAACTTTCGGGAAAAATTACAAAAAAAAATTGTTTTGCACAACGTTGTCACTAAATGAGGATATATCACAGTTTTGGGGGCACTGAAATGTCAAGATAGCACAAACCCCCCCCCCCACATGACCCCATTTTGGGAAGTAGACACCCCCAGCTATTTGCTAAGAGGCATGGTGAGCATTTTGCAGCTCTCATTTGTTTTGGAAAAAGAAAAAAAAAAAAAAAAAACTTGTATTTTCTTTTCTTTTTTCAAAACTATGTGACAAAAAGCGAGATCTGCAAAATACTCAAAATGCCTCTCAGCAAATAGCTTGGGGTGTCTACTTTCCACAATGGGGTCATGGGGGGGGGTTTGTGCCATCTTGGCATTTCATGGCCTCCAAAACGGATAGGTAGTGAGGAGTGAAATCAAAAGTTTACGCCCTTAGAAATCCTGAAGGCGGAGATTGTTTTTTGGGGTCTTGTACGCGGCTAGGCTCCCAAAAAGTCCCACATGTGGTAACCCCGTATTCAGAAGAAGCAGCAGAATGTATTTTGGGGTGCAATTTCACCTATACCCATGGCATGTGTTAAAAATATATCATTTCAGTGACAATTGTGTAATTTTTTTTTTTGTCATTTTTCAATCACTTGCGACAAAAAATTAAAATATTCAATGTGCTCAACATTGCCTCTCAGCGAATTCCTTGGAGTGTCTACTTTCTAAAATGGGTTCATTTGGGGGGTTTGTACTGCCCTTCCATTATAGCACCTCAAGAAATCAGGCAGTCAAACTAAAAGCTGCGTAAATCCCAGAAAATGTACCCGAGTTTGTAGATGCTATAGTTTTTGCGTAAACCAAATATATCCATTTATATATGCTTATTGAATTGTTTTTTACCTGAGACATGTGGCTGTATGCATTAATGCCTAAATGTATGACTAAAACCGAGTTTATTGTATTTTTTATAACAAAAAGTAGAAAATTAAAAAAAAAAAAATTTCAAAATTTTCGGTCTTTTTTCCATTTATAGCGCAAATAAAAACCGCAGAGGTGATCAAATACCACCAAAAGAAGCTCTATTTGTGGTAAAAAAAAAAAGGACGACGGAAATTTTGTTTGGGTACAGCATTGCATGATCGCGCAATTACCAGTTAAGGCAACACAGTGCCAACTTTTGGTGTTTAGAACTTTAACTTTACGGAAAAAAAAAAAAAAAGAAAATCTACATATTTGAGCTGCTTATCTCTAGATGAGCTGAATATTGTAACGTGCACTTTTTAATGAAGAAAACTTGTTTATGTATTGTTTTCAACTTATTCCATTTGAATCTTCTATATGGACGGCAAATCCCCCTTTAATCTAAACAGAACTGATCTACTGTTGACCTTTGTGTCCCAAAGCTGGAAACAATCATTCCTATAGAAGTCTACAGGGGCTGTAATGTGCAGGCATGGCCAAGGCAGTGAATTGGTGTGGAGCTAAAAAATAAACAGTGGAACTGTGGCCACGAGATTGAGGAAAATATGTACCTGTAGAGGAGGGGGGGTGTTGGTTAGGTTAGGTCAGAAAAGAGAAAGCACTTTGTTTCAACTATTTCTAGATGGAATACGTCCAATAATTTCTTTGATACAATTTATTTGGTTGCTCACCTTTATAATCCTCAAAAGGGAACTATGTCCCTCTCAGAGTATAGTACCCACAATTGTATTCCATAATTGAAATGGGACTTCACAAGTGACCTATACTTGGGGAAACATTACTCTTGCACCACACATTTTTTTCCCCATCTGTCACGTGGCAGGGAATGGTGCTGCTTAACTTACAATTAACCAAAATACCCATTATCTTTTTCAGATCAGTCTTCCCTAAATTGTATTTTATTTTATTATTATTATTATACAGGATTTATATAGCGCCAACAGTTTACGCAGCGCTTTACAACATGAGGGCAGACAGTACACTTACAATTCAAATCAATACAGGAGGGATCAGAGGGCCCTGCTCGTTAGAGCTTACAATCTAGTTGCCATTTAACAGTCATGGGTGCTATTAAATTTTACGGCAGTATGTTAAGTGTCCTGCCAAGCTTTAATAATGCTAAATATTTTATGCCATCAGCAAAACAATACCTTTCGGTGCCATCTCATTAACAACCACTGTCTTTTCTCTAGTCCAGTTGTTCCCAACCAGTGTTCCCTAGTGCTTGCTCAGAGTTCCTTGAAAAGGGAGGAGTGGCATAGTGATCTTCCTCTAGATGGTGCCTTCATAGCTTTGACACCAACAGTGAAGATAACTGAAGAAAAGCTTGAACGCTGGATATATCATCTGTGGTCTTTTTTGTATCAAGACAAGTATAAAAAGGGGGGGGGGGGGCGTTAGATTCATATTTTTCCCCCTAACCACTAATCTAGGGTGGGCCTTGGCCACCATCAGTCTAGGGGAAAGGCTCATCGCACTGGCAACCAATCTAAAAACCCAGAAGGGGAGTTGGTTACGGAGGTTGGGATGTGAGGGCAACATCTACCACTGACCACAAACATAAAAGAGGTACCTCTTCCATTGACCATTGTCACAGGTTTCTTCTCCACTGACCACCAATTCGGGCAGCCCTTTTCCACTGATCAAAGTAAGGGGGAACTACAATTTTAATTGTCTGGGTTTCTTTTCTGCCCACATTATTATGGATATTTATTGGATTATTGAAATCATTTTGTCTTAATGTAAAATAACAAACCAGGCTGCCACTTGTGGCAGATAGAGAATTCAACCAACAGGCCAATGATCTTGCAATTCCCTGCAAGCCCTTGTACAATATGCCAGGAACAAAACTAGAAAGTGTTGAAGAGCACAAACCAAACAAGAGACCAGCACCAGAGAGAGTGTGCAGATGGAATTTAACCGCTAAAAAGCCAAAAATGTGCTAAAACATGCATGCTCTTCGATCAAGTAAGGATTCTGCCATCTGTCAAAATAAAAATTTCCCACACAGTTAATTTAATCAACAAAGATGTAATTGTTCCAAATAAGTGTACTTTTCAATACCAAAAGAATGTTCCAGACACAAATAATAAAAAAAAAATAAATAAAAAAAAAAAAGAGACCTAGAGATGCAAACAATTTCGTGCAGTGTGTGAAACAGGCATACAGCAGCTGGTTTGACCGCAACCGCTTGCCATTTCTTGTCCAGAAAAGCCTCCTCTGTGTCCCGGTCTAAGATCGCTTTGCCATGAAGGCCTTGACCAGTTAAAGTGCAACTAAACCCTTCTATATTTTTCAGCCGAGGAAGCTGCCATCTTAGCCTCTGTTTGACCTGCAACTGTCATGGTGCTGCACACTTGATCAATTATGACACCAGACATTTGATGGTTTGAAAGTTTGGCTTACAGCACAAGCAAATGTGACAGTAAGCATACTTGGCATGCCAGGAATGCAACTATTTTTTTTTTAAACTGTTAAAGCGAGGGGTTTACCTCCGCTTTAAATAAGTGTGCCTAGCTATTGAATTGAGGGTCATCACGTGTCACTGAGGCTTCGTGCAAACAGGGCTTAGGTCCAAGAGGGCAAGGCCTCAATATTAAAATAATCTCACTTGTGGCACAGTTTTGGACAAGAGATAATAGCAGGCAACCCTTTTCTGGCTGCTGGTAGGCAGCACTTGTGGTTTTAGATATCCTGACATTCACTTTAAGGCCTCGTGCACAATGGACGTTTTTAATGCTGCTTCTAGGGGTGTCTGGCATTTTTTCCTTTCCTGCCTCTAAAAACCCCTCCACGTTAGCCTATGTGTCCATGCACACATAGGCTTTTAGCAGCATTTAGTGGCAAAAGCATTGAGCTAAAGGGCAGCCTGGTTTGCTGAATCATTACTCACCCCATGATGCTTTGAGAAACCGGATTTGTAAAACAAAGACGGAATTTATATAAGTAAACATAGAACCCCAATTCCCCAAAAAGTTGGGGCACTGTAAAATCTACATAAAATGTAATGCAATGATTTGCAATTCTCCTAAACCCAAATTTTTTCACAAAAGAAAACCAGCAAATGTTTAACCACTTGCTACCCAGGCCAACTCTGGCACTTCTCTCCATGTGAAAATCATCATTTTGTTTAGCTAGAAAATTACTCAGAACCCCCAAACATTATATATATATTTATTTATATTTTAGCAGAGACCCTAGGGAATAAAATGGTTGTCATTGCAACTTTTTATCTCACAAGGTATTTTTGCGCAGCAAATTTTTCAAATGCTTTTTTTTTTTTTTTGGAGAAAAAAAAAAAAAAAAAAAAAAAGAAAAAAAACTTTCATGCAAAAAAAAAAACAAAAAAAAAAAACAAAAAAACAAAAAAACAAAAAAAAAAAAAACTTACGTTAGCCCAATTTTTTTGTACAATGTGAAAGGAACGAAAGAAACGATTGCAGCAATATCTCACACAAGTGGTTTGAACGCTGTTTACATATGTGGGTGTGACCTATGTATGCACTCGCTTCTGCGAGTGAGCACGCGGGGGGGGGGGGGGGGGCTTTAAATTTTTTTCTTATTTTGACACTTTCCTTTTACATTTTTTTTTTTTATCATTTTTATTCCTATTACAAGGAATGTAAACATCCCTTCTTATAGGGATAGGGCATGACAGGTCCTCTTTACAGCCAAATCTGTGGTCTATAGGTCCCAGACCTCAGCTCTAGGCTGGGAAGCCTGAAAAAACAAAACAAAAAATAAACACCACACACACGTCGGCTTCCCAGCAGAGGCAACGGCAGGGTTTACAACCCCCGAAAAGTCATAGGAACTGCCGGAGACCAAGTGGCCCACGATATTCTTTATGGTGAACTTCCGGCACCAACCGATTCCTTCTCCAGCTCGCACAAGCGAGCCGGTAGAAGCACCAGAGGGTGGTGGGGTGGTTGTCACATTCCGCCGCCTGTAAAAACAATCAAGCAGCTGAACAGCCAATAGTATTGTTTTTACGATGCAGGGAATCGCCGGCTGTAAAAGATGATATCTGATTGATGCATAAAATTGCAGGCATCATTTAGATATCACCAGTGAAGTGGTTAAACACACACATTTTAAGAAAAAAAAACAAGGTCATTTTGAAATGGATGCCAGCAACACATCTCAAAAAAAAGTTGGGACACCGGGCAAGGTTTACCACGGTGTAGCATTCCATCTTCTTTTAACCCCTTCGCGACGACCGTACACAGATGTGTGCACTCGGCTTTCCGGGGTTATACCGGGATGATGCCCGCAGCTGCAGAGTCGGCGATCGGCTATCCGAGTATAACAAGCTATGTGGCTAAAAGTCGCTCGGCTGTTATACCGAAGGAGCAGGAGGGGACATGCCCCCCCCCCTTCCGCCGCCTCCCGCCGCTCTTGCCGGGCCCCCCGTGCGATCGGGAGGCCCGGTGTCCAATCGGCTGCCTTTGGCGGCTGGGGGCGGGCTGGAACAAAGCTGTGGGCGGCTTCGTTCCAGCCTTCTCATTGTAAGCACGGAAGCGACGTCATGACGTCACTTCCCGTTTATTCGGCTGCCAATGGCGCCGGTTTTAAAAAATATACAGTGTTCAGAATCGCCGTTTTCGGCGATCTGAATACTTTGAAGTGCAAAGGAGGGATCGGGGGTCTTTTAGACCCCCGATCCCTCCATAAAGAGTACCTGTCACCACCTATTACTGTCACAAGGGAGGTTTACATTCCTTGTGACAGCAATAAAAGTAAAAAAAAAAAATTTTTTTTAAACAAATTTAGAAGTATAAAAGTAAATAAAATAAAATTTAAAAAAACACTTTTTTTTTTTAACCGCCCCCGTGAGCTCGCACAGCGAAGAAAACGCATACGGAAGTCACGCCCGCATATGTAAACGGTGTTCAAATCACACATGTGAGATATCGCTGCGATCGTCAGAGCGAGAGCAATAATTCTAGCCCTAGACCTCCTCTGTAACTCAAACCTGGTAACCGTAAAAAAAATTTAAAGCGTCGCCTATGGAAATTCATAGGTACTGTAGTTTGTCGCCATTCCACGAGTGCGTGCAATTATAAAAGGGTGACATGTTTGGTATCTATTTACTCGGCGTAACATCATCTTTCACATTATACAAAAAAAACTTTACTGTTTGGATTTTTTAAAATTCATGAAAGTGTCTCTTTTCCAAAAATTTGCATTTAAAACACCGCTGCACAAATACCGTGTGATATAAAATATTGCAACAATCTCCATTTTATTCTCTAGATTCTCTGCTAAAAAAATATATATAATGTTTGGGAACTCTAAGTAATTTTCTAGCAAAAAATACGGATTTTAACTTGTAAACACCAAAATTCAAAAATAGGCTTAGTCATGAATGGGTTAACACGCTGTAAATGTCTGGTAACTGAGATCAGTTGCTGGAGTTTTGAGATAGGAATGTTATCCCATTCTGCCTGGGTTGTCTAATAGTCCTGGGTCGTCTTTTTCATATTTTTTGTTTCAAGATGTGCCAAATATCAATTGGTGAAAGATCTGGACGGCAGGCAAACCAATTAAGCACCTCCACTCTTCTACTATAAAGCCATGCTGTTGTCATAGGTGTAGTATGCGGTTTAGCAGTCCTGCTGACACACGGAAGGCTTTCCCTGAAAAAAAAAAAAATTTCTGTGTGTGTGAGCATCTGCTGCTCCAAAACCTGGATAGATCTTTCAGCATTAATTGTGTCATTCCAGATGTGCACTTTACATTCTGTACATAGTGCACCCCCAAACTCTGCACATAGCACACCCCCAAACCCTGCACTTTGTATGTAGCGCGACCATTAACCCTGAATTCTGTACATAGCGCACCCCTGAACTCTGTATACAGCTTAATCCTGAACTCTGCACTCCATACGTAGTGCACTCCAGATACAAGCTGCCCCTTGAGGGCAGCCATACCGCTGAGGCGTCCCACGGTGAAATTAAGTTTGACACCCCTGGTGTAAGGAATCCGCATTAACCCGTTGGCGGTTGCCTCTGTCCTGTTCCCCCTTCTGTAAGCTGCCTGAACATTTAGGAGGTCATTTATCAAATTGAAGTGAAAAGACGTGACCTGTGCTTCAAATAGCCAGTCATTTGCAAGAGAAGTTCTTATTTGAAAATTCACCTAAAACACAATTGGATGCTTGCTTGTCACTTTAGTAAAAAACACAACCCTAGCCTGTACCTATTGACTTGGCACTGGAACCCTCATTCAGGTTCTGATCCTTCTGTGCATGAATCCGTGGAATGTCCTCAACCTTGGTTATAATACTTTTTATTCAACGGCTGCACATGTATATTCTAAGCGCACCTTTAGTTTATTCTATCAATTTGCTTGTGGCACCTCTGAAGAAATAGTGGACTTCAAAACACGTCAGTTGCCCTTGTGTTGCTCCAAAACAATCATGACTATGTTGGCAAGGCTATGAACTATATGTGCAATTTACTACACTCCAGCCACATTTGTTTTTACTTATTTGTATAATAAAGTCTTTTCTTTTTATATTATTGGTTCTTTGTCTGATTTAGAGAGCCTATAATAGTCCCCTGTTATATTTAGAGGGTATTCATTGTGTTCTACAGTAGGATGACGGCTACATATTGACACCAGGTTCTGCCAAACTTAATAATACTAGCAACAGTTAAACTTACAATAAGAATTATTAGGACTATTGCACAATTGTTTTATATAGTTCCTTGGAATTCTACTTCAAAACTTTTCTAACAGGTGCCCTTTAATGCCCTCTGCTGCCATATATTACTTACAAATTACTAATCATATGCGTTACCTTTACATGACAAGAAGACTGTCTAGGAAACTAGAAAGGAAAAAAAAAAATTCACAAAACAGTAGACTCTTACATGAGTCTGTGATCTTTGCAGGTCTATGCCAGACAGCAGCAAAATCACCTTTAACCTAGAAATGTTCGTTTCAGAAAGGTGTTAAAAAAAAAAATAGGAGGTTTCAACGGCTTCTTGTACAATAATTGCCTTTTCATGAATTTACACAGTCTGAATATTCTCCCACAAGTTAGGTCGTGCAAGTATATGTGAAAAAAAAAAAAAAAGTGTATTTCCTTAAGTTACACTTGATGGAGTAGCTTGATGGATGTACATTTTTGCGTGTATATGTGAAGCTAATGTACCATACTGTCAAATAACAAGGTACAATAGGAGTTCACAGCGAATTGCATGACCATACTAAAGAACAGTGTCGCAGGTCTATTGCCGTTACATAGAACTCAAAACTTCTAGAAGCACAAAAAAAGATAAAAAAAAAAATAATACACACATATAGATTTATTTATTTCACATACAAACACACACACAGGATATAAAAAGTCTACACACCTCTATTAAAATGTCAGGTTTCTGTGATATAAAAAAAAATGAGACAAAGATAAATCATTTTAGGACTTTTACCACCTTTAATGTAACCTCTAAACTGTACAACTCAGTTGAAAAACAAACTGAAATCTTTAGCGGGACTGCGACATTGAGGCGGACAAATATATCTCTATCTACACAAACACAAAATAGGTATATTTTTTTTTCAACCCACCCCCCAAGAACTATATGAAATGTTAAGGCTGAGCTTCATACAGCTTAAAGCCTGTGTAAAGTGTAGCTAAAGTAAACAAACATCAGCAGAAGGGACATAACAGTGGGTAGGAAGTGTCCCTTTGCGTGGATTCCTCCGCCGTCCATTCCCCCCTCTGTAATCGTTCGTTGCAGCGGGTGTAATAGAACAAAGGGGCTATCACAGAGAGCCTGTCTATGCCCACCCATTCCACACAGCTTTTTCATTCATAGAAACCATACTACAGCTACTTAAAACAGGAACTATGAATGAAGAATGGGCAGATGATTGATAGGTCTGTTACCACCATTACCAGTTGTATTAAGCCCACCACACTGGAAGATTACAGCATCAAGGTGGGAGGAGGGGCACATCCCAAGTTATGCCGCTTGCACGGATTTTTTTGTATTTTATTGTGGATACACATAGACTTTAATGCACAGATGAAAAGCATATATCCGAGATGTTTTTACAAAACAAAGCATTTGTATCTTTATTAATCTTATTCAAAGATTTATATAGATCTGCCAGCCAGCACTGCCCTCTTTGGTAGGACAGAAGACTTTAATTTTCTCTGGTGCCATTTAGTAAAGCCCGGTACACACCAAGCTTATTTCATTCAACCGTCTGGACAAGCGTAGGTGTGGCGATCTCCCCTGCTGTGCTATTGTATTCTGACATGGGGACTCCAACACCACCAGAAAACACAGATCAGAACGCTGATCGGATGTTGGCTTTCCAGCATGTACCTTCAACCAAGGCTGGTCATCAGATGGGCTTCTGTTGGACAGACTGCTGTACACACTGCTAAACCAGCCAATTTTCAGACAGCGAGTACATAGCAGAATACTTTCTGGTCTTGTCAATCTCTCAGCCCACGACTGGATTATATTAAGATGAATGCAAAAACCTAAAAAATGGCATCAAAGTCCACACTGATGCACTATAAAGAGACACCGTCAATATCAGTATGTGCTCCATGCTTCAGTTTTAAATATAATCCATGTTCAGCGTTTTATTTGTCCTTGAGATTTTATACAGCAGGCCTTTTTAATGGTGTGAACTTAACATTACTAACGGCTCTGTTCACACAATATCAGTTCAGAGTCTCGACTGAATCAGCAGTGGAGAAGAGCCAGAGATTGGTGAAAAAGACTGACAGAACTACTCTGTGTGTCTTTTACAGCACATCCACACATCATCACACCTTAAAAGAGTAAGGGCTCTTTCACACGGGGCGGATCAGCGATGATCTGCCCCATGAACACCCGCTTGCTAAGCGGGGATCGCTCCGCTGATCCCCGCTGAGCAGGAAGATGACAGGTCCATCGCTGCACACTGTGCAGCGACGGACCTGTCAGAGCGCCGCTCTCCCCTATGGGGGATCGGGTGATGACGGACCGTAGTGTCCGTTGTCACCCAATCCGATCACGGATGGAAAAGTAGGGTTTTCCTCTGTTACACTTTTCGGATCGGAGCGGGTCGGATGTCAGCGGACATGTCACTGCTGACATCCGACGCTCCATAGGGATACATGTATGTCCGTTTTTCATCCGAAAACGGAAAGATGAAAAAGGACATACGGATCCCTCGTGTGAAAGAGGCCTAACTCCACTTTTGTGCGGGAAAAAAAAAAGCAAATAAAAAAAATGATAGCACATGCAAATGCAACACGTCATATTGTAATTAAATATTAATAAAAATTGCCTTTCCTTTTCAATCTGCAGCTGCTGTAACTTTCTGTAAAATGCAATATGGCAACCTGAAGGAGTTTTGTACACAGATAGTGTACTGTACAGAACTACCCTGAGAAATGTCATTTCCTGCTTGTGTAATTGGCTTACTGATTTTGCCAGAAGTCTGCACTAATAAAGAAGTCAGATTTTGGACATTCCCTGTAACAAAAATGTAATTTTTGATGAGATACTCCCAAAGGGAAATCACATCTTGAGGGATGCAGACCTTGCCATCTTCCTCAAGTGCAGCAGCCAATTGATAAATTATGAAATCCCTGCCATTCATTTTGCACAAAGAAGCCACCATTTCCTCAGAACAACAAGGTAGGGACAAGGAACAGAACAACAAGGTAGGAATCTGCAACACAGATTAAAAACCTTGCAATGCACATAGATCACCCAGAGGGGATTTTTTTATTTTCTCAACAAAAGTGGAGTTATGTTTTAGGCAGATCTAGCTAGGGGTTGTGTCAGTGGTTATACAAATGCCATGGAGCAAAGGATGTGTTCTTAGTAAGGATATGCTGGTGCATTAGAACTTACAATATGTAACACTGAGGAGTCGTCTTCTTCAGGAAAATCCCAGTGCTCTGGAGAAGGAACTAAGCACTGAAAGTGTTAAACGTATTATTTCACTTTCCCTATGAATGACTGCTTGGTACTATGCTTATTTTTATATAATTATAAATATTTTTTCTGAAGGATAAAACCAGTTTCAGTTTCAGAGTGGCCTGAAGACCCCTGACTCTGTGCATAAAGCAGGTTGATTGTCCAAAACAAAAAAAACAAACAAGCACCCTGTAGAAGATGGGGAAAATTAACCTATTTGTCCCACCTCCTGTGCCTCCAATCTGCACTCTCCCTACAGAGCTACATCAGCCAAGGAACACTGGGGCTGACTTATTAAAACTGGAAAGTGCAAAACCTGGTGCAGCTGTGCAAGGTAGCCAATCAGCTTCTAACTTCAGCTGTGCAATCAAGCTTTGACAAAAACGAAAAAAAAAAAAACTGGAAGACAATGGGTTTCCAAGCAAAGCTACACCAAATGTTACACCTCTGCAGGTTTAGTAAATCACCCCCTTTGTGAACTGGGGCTTTTAAAGGGCCCTGTGATGTAAATAAAGAGACCCGGCGGTCAGGGGGGACCCTTCATGGTTGCTTGCACCATGGCCCTGAAGGTTCTAGTTATGCATCATAAATGACCTAGCACTGTCACATGGATCCAGGGAAAGAATCCATAGCCACGTGTAAGCTTCAAGAAGTCAGTGTGGCGCTTACACAGGGCTCTCTTTTCCCAGTCCTGCTGCACTATGCTATAGAGAGGGAAGCTAAGTGAACCTTTTTCCTTGTCTTGAAAACACATGAACAAGCTGTCTTTGGTTGACAGGCCCCAAACATAGCAGTTTGTTTACCGGAAGCACAGAGCCAGGTGACCAAACACCACACTGTTTGAAATTGGGCTGATCTTCATTA